>NC_090730.1:902739-907739 GCF_036898095.1 Palaemon carinicauda | reverse complement strand
GAGGTAGCAGCAGTAGGGGATTCAGCATTATGAAGCTTCAGCTGTGGTGGATAACGGGGGAGGGTGGTCTGTGGCACCCTAGCAGTACCAGCTGAACTCGGTTGAGTCCCTTGTCAGGTTGGGAGGAACGTAGAGAGTAGAGGTCCCCTTTTTGTTTTTGTTTCATTTGTTGATGTCGGCTACCCCCCAAAATTGGGGGAAGTGCCTTGGTATATGTATGTACGTACTAAAGTATCACTCATAGATGTCACAGTACCGTGGGACTCGATGGTGGAAGATAAAGGGAGAGAAAAAGTACCAAGACCTACGAATTGAATTGAGAAGGCTATGGAATGTACGAGCACTAGGAACCATACTTAAAGGTTTAAAGGCCGCTCATGAATGGCAGAGGCAAGGGTCAGTGACATTGCCCTATCAAGTAGGACAATGCCCTAAAGACTAACCATATATCATATGATCAGTGCCTAAGCCTCCTTTCCACCCAAGCTAGGACCAGAAAGGGCCAGGTAATGGCTGCTGATGACTCAACAGATAGATCTATAGGCTCCCCCAAACCCCCCACCCTTAGATCACAAGGATGGTAAGGTTGCCGACACTAATAGCACTAACGAGACTAAGCGGGACTTGAACCCCCGACTGGCAAACACCAGGCAGAGACGTTACCAATCAGGCCACAACAACCCTGAAAAGGAATCTCGAGAAGGTAGGAGCCGATATAGCCCCAGGACTTGTGCAGAAGACCGTGCTACTTGAAACAGATGTGACGGGCCGAGAGCAAGGTTGTGACTCAAAGGCAGGAAGCAATCAACTGAGTAGTTTATTATAGAACACTCTCCTTTATATACTAAACCTCAAGGCAACAGGCTTTTTCAAGTTCACAAGACAGACAATGTTACAAGCTAACCTATAACACTATTTGGAAAAGAAAGGGTAACATTTAAATTAGATCTTCCATATACTGTATAAAGTATTAAAAACTTCAAAAAACAAGAGGAAGAGAAATGAGATAAAACTGTGCTTGAGTCTCCTCCCCCCCCCCAAAAAAAAAAAAAAAAAAAAAAAAAAAAAAAAAAAAAACTCGACTCAATACACAACGAATTCTCAGACGTAAAAAAAAAAAAAAAAAAAAAAAAAAAACTCGACAATACACAACGAATTCTCAACCCAAAACTTCTGAATTTTGCATAAGAATGGCAGTAACACACACGCGAATAACAGTTTTTTTTACATGTTTTATACATGGTCATGTATGTTTAGCAAAGAGATCACCGCATTTCGTTCAAACACCATGCAAAAGCAAGTTAAATCAACGCTCTCATGATTATATATTCTCTCACTCGATATGTGCACCGGGAGTTACTCAAGATATTGCGTCCAGGTAAGTATTCCAGGATTCCAGGTAATGGCCGTCTATGTAAGCAGTATGCACTTTGCCACGCGTCGATATTCTATTTGTTATTTTCATATTCATAAACCGTCGCAAATATGCAATATGAGAGAGAGAGAGAGAGAGAGAGAGAGAGAGAGAGAGAGAGAGAGAGAGAGAGAGAGAGAGATTTGAATGTTTACAACCTCTAATACAAATATAGCTTAAAAATATTCTGAATATAGTTTTTTGTCATAACATCAGAGAGAGAGAGAGAGAGAGAGAGAGAGAGAGAGAGAGAGAGATTTTAAAGTTAACCCTTTCACTGTCATTGATAATTTTGTCAAAGTTCGAACATCTTCCAATCTCCAAGACAAAATAGGAGAGAGAGAGAGAGAGAGAGAGAGAGAGAGAGAGAGAGATTTTAAAGTTAACCCTTTCACTGTCATTGATAATTTTGTCAAAGTTCGAACATCTTCCAATCTCCAAGACAAAATAGGAGAGAGAGAGAGAGAGAGAGAGAGAGAGAGAGAGAGAGAGAGAGGAGAGAGAGAGAGAGAGAGAGAGAGAGAATTTTAAAGTTAACCCTTTCACTGTCATTGATAATTTTGTCAAAGTTCGAACATCTTCCAATCTCCAAGACAAAATAGGAGAGAGAGAGAGAGAGAGAGAGAGAGAGAGAGAGAGAGAGAGAGAGAGAGAGAGAGAATTTTAAAGTTAACCCTTTCACTGTCATTGATAATTTTGTCAAAGTTCGAACATCTTCCAATCTCCAAGACAAAATAGGAGAGAGAGAGAGAGAGAGAGAGAGAGAGAGAGAGAGAGAGAGAGAGAGAGAGAGAGAGAGAATTTCAAAGTTAACCCTTTCACTGTCATTGATAATTTTGTCAAAGTTCGAACATCTTCCAATCTCCAAGATAAAATAATATTTGTCTATAAAAATAAAGGTGTTTTTCTACTACTAAATGAGCTATTCCTAAATAATTTAAAATTAACCCTTTCACTACCCTTGATAACTTCATGTCAAAATTTGGAAAAAGAAACAACATCTTTTAAAATGACCCAAATCATACCAGGTTGATATTTATTGGAAAAGTTCTGCATAAGGTTTGGCTACATCTAAAGCCTTGTTAAATTCCAGTGTTATAGTTGGTTGCGGTTGCCGGACTGGGGTTCGAGTCCCGGTAAAACTCGATAGTTTCTTTAGTGTCTGCAACCTCATCATCCTTGTGAGCTAAGAATGGGGTGTATGGGGAAGCCTACAGGTCTATTTGCTGAGACATCATCAGCTATTGCCTGACCCTCCCTGGTCCTAGCTAGGGTGGAGAGGGGCTTGGCCATGGCCGTGACTTGGTGCTGATCATATGTATAGGCTATATGGTCAGTCTCAAGGTCGAACCTAGGGCAGTGTCCTGCTAGCTAGGGCAATGTCACTGTCCCTTGCCTCTGCCATTCATGACCGGCCTTTAAACCTTTAAACTATAGTCCATTTCTTTTAGCGAGGCAGATTTTCACCGACTCGCAGCGGTGCCCTTTTAGCTCGGAAAAGTTTCCTGATCGCTGATTGGTTAGAATTATCTTGTCCAACCAATCAGCGATCAGGAAACTCTTCCGAGCTAAAAGGGCACCGCTTCGAGTTTCATCAAAATATATGCTCACTAGAACGTCAGCTGGCCAATAAACCCCCCCCTGTGGTGTTCCAACCGCAGCAGTGGCCTCCAAGTAAAGAACTCAATTTCACAGTCCCGTGCTGGGATCGAACAGCTGCCATGCGAATGCTACTCGAACAGGCTACCACTGTACTAGCCAGTAAGCTACGTATGGTTAACAATTCAAACTGATTAAATATATGACGTCAAAAACAGTTCAGTTATGATTCTGTGGTTATAAAAGATGGTGGCCGATGTGGTAACGTCCCTGACTGGGGAATGCCAGACTGGGAATCGAGTCCCGCTCGAACTCGTTAGTTTCTTTGGTCGCTGCAACCTCTCCATCTTTGTGAGCTAGGGATGGGGGATTTGGAGGAGCTTAAAGGTCTATCTGCTGAGTCATCCAAGCTTGGCCGCTGATCATTTGTTTATATGGTCAGTCTCTAGGGCATTGTCCTGCTTGATAGGGCAATGTTACTGTCCCTTGCCTCTGCCATTCATGAGCGGCCTTTAAACTTTTAAAAAGGGAAGATCAAACGAAAAAAAAAAAAAAAAAACTTTATATAAGAAGACAATATTTGCAATCTGAAAGGAAACTTTCCAAATGACGTAAACGGAGCAATCCTTGCAAAAAAAAAAATAGACATGACAACGCAAATGATAGAAATCCAAAGTAAAGCAATATTTGCCAGACGTGATAAAGTATGCAAATGTTTTTCTTGGGACCTTTTTGTCTTCATTGTTAGTATCAAATTCGATTAATAATTTACAAGTACTCAGCTGTATCGATATGAACGTTTCACGGTTGAAACAGGTTATCCCAATAATTCAGATGAACTCGCTACCTTCTTATTTACTTTGCTTGCTTATTCTGTTATTACATGAAATACCATCATAAAGCTATTCGTTTTAAAACACTCATATATCTGGATTTATCAATAACATCGACATTACTAATGTAATTGATAAACTTAGTCAAAGCCCGTTAAAGGGCTTCTAGAATCGTTTGAAAGGATAACAAATGTAGGGATTTTAACTGTGTTGTTTACTGACATATTCCGGAAAGCAATAAAGACGAACTACAACCACAAATACATGTTTTATTAATTCTTTCATTAATTCAAAGATATAATCAATCATCAGATCAAACTCGATAGTTCCTTTAGTGTCTGCTACCTCACCATCCTTGTGAGCTAAGAATGGGTGGTTTGGGGGAGCCTATAGGGCTATCTGCTGAGTCATCAGCAGCCATTGCCTGGCCATCCCTGGTCCTAGCTTGGGTGTAGAAGGGGGAGAGGGTCTTGAGCACTGAACATATGCATATTTAGTCAATCAACATCTCAAACTCGATAGTTTCTTTAGTGTTTGCAACCTCACCATCCTTGTGTTCTAAGAATGGGTGGTTTGGGGGAGCCTATAATTCTATCTGCTGAGTCATCAGCAGCCATTGCCTGGCCATCCCTGGTCCTAGCTTGGGTGGAGAGGGGGCCTGAGCATTTTTTTATGTATATATGATCATTCTCTACAGCACTGTCCCTTGGCATTCATGAGTGGCCTTTAAACCTTTAAAGCACCCCTGCGAAAATACCGAGTTTATTTAAAATATCTAGTGAAAAAAATCCGTTGTACTATTTACTTTTTTCAATTAATAAAAAAGCGTGAAATAAAAGTCTAGAAGGAGAATCAATTCATCATTTCATTTTAATGTTACTGTTCTTAAAATATTTGATTTCAATTGTTCAATACTTCTCTTGTAGATTATATATTTCCTTACTTTCTTTCCTCACTAGGCTAATAATAACAATAATAATAATATAATTAATCCTAAAAAGATGAATATAATAATAATGATAATATTAAATCCTAAAAAGATGAATATAATAATAATAATATTAATAAAATAATAACAATAATGATAATAATAATACAAATAATCCTAAAATAATTAAATATAATAATAATAATGATAATAATACCAATAATAA
>NC_090730.1:889767-897239 GCF_036898095.1 Palaemon carinicauda | reverse complement strand
AATATGATGCCACAGAAAGAAAATACAAGCAAAAGAAAAAAAAAACTATTAATAAATGAAGACATTCCACTATTAGTTAGAACAGGATTACTGCCATACGAACTAGCTAAGTCAGGAATAGCAGTCTTCCTTTGGAAATCCCTCTCAAAATAAAAAAAAAGGGACCCCACTTCGTTAAAGCCCCGAATAAAAGCTACATTTTGGAACCACCTCATCTAAAAAAAAAAAAAAAAAAAAAAAAAAAAAAAAAAAAAAAAAAAATTAATGGACACTTTGTAGACTCTTGCTAAGCTGCACAGGCGACACATATATCATCTAAGTATTTCTGCGCACTTCCCTCGTCAGTATCAAACTTTTCAAACATCGCCACCGGGTTTAGATGTGTTCCCGGGCATTTTTATAATGGACTTTGTTTGCAATATACGACTGCCGTGAACGGAATGCCGTAGTCATTTCTTAAATGTTTAACTTTGCGGACGTGCTCGACGCATGGCATATAACCCGAGGATAATGAATGGGAGCGGGAAAGGGAGTATAATTGCCTCTTAGAGAGATAATAAAGATTCTTTTATTATCATTATTATTAATATTATTATTATTATTATTATTATTATTATTATTATTATTATTACATATAGTAGTAGTAGTAGTAGTAGTAGTACTGGCTAAACTACAACCCTAGTTGGAAACGCAGGGTGCTACAAGCCCAAGGTCTCCAACAGGGACAAATAGCCCAGTGAGGAAAGGAAATAATGATATAAATAAACTACAGGGGAAGAAATAAACAATTAAAATAAAATATACTATTATTATTATTATTATTATCATTATTATTATTATTATTATTATTATTATTATTATTATTATTATTATTATTACAAGCTAAGATACAACCCTAGTTGGAAAAACAGGATATTACAAGCCCCAGGGCACTAATGGGGACAAATAGCCAGTAAAGGATATGAAATAAGGATATAAGTAAACTACAGGATAAGTATTAAACAATTAAAATAAAATAATATATTATTATCATTATCATTATTACTTGCTAAGCTACAACCATAGTTGGAAAAGCAGGATGTTATAAGCCAAAATGGACCAATGGGGACAAATAGCCCAGTGAGGAAAGGAAATATAGTAAATATTTTAAGAACAGTAGCATCATTAAAATAAATCTTTCATATATAAACTATAAAAACTTTAACAAAATAAGAGGAAGAGAAATAAGATAGAATAGTGTGCCCGAGTGTACCCTCAAGTAAGAGAACTCTACCCGAAGACAGTGAAAGACCATGGTACAGAGGCTATGGCAGTAGCCAAGACTAGAGAACAATGGTTTGATTTTGGAGTGTCCTTCTCCTAGAAGAGCTGCTTACCATAGCTAAAGTCTCTTCGACCCTTACCAAGAGGGAAGTAGCCGCTGAACAATTCTGTACGGTGGCTAACCTCTTGAGAGAAGAATTGATGTAAAGGAGTGATATTAAGGTCACCAACCCGTAAAAGGTAATATTAAAACATGGTAAAATTACGGTCGCCTGTATTTCACTAAAATACTGCTGAGAATAGTATATTCTGACGGAAAATTTCCTATTTTTTTAAACAGTGTAGAACTCCCTAAACATTCCCCGTTCTCCCTTTGTTTCCTAATTGCTAGGGACAAGAAATCTCCCTAGAAACTAAAGAAACACAAAATATTAATCAGATTAATGGAACATCAGTTTAAACATCGTCACACTCATAAACTAACTGCCTAAGTAATTTTCTCCACTTGTTGGAAAAAAAAGAAAAAGAAAAAAAAACTCATTTCCTAATTCTTTATATCATTGTATTGAGCTAATTCACAAATTCTTCTATTAAGAATTTGTGAATTAAAACTCAGGACAATGATATAAAGAATTAGGAAATGAGGTTTTTTTATTTCCCAACAAGTGGAGAAAATGACTTAGGCAGTTAGTTTATGAGAGTGACGACATGATAACTTTCCAGGAATCTAAAACATCAATAATTAATTTCGCGGTATACCAAAATGACATCACAAAAAGTTGATGGTACGGGCATTTGATTACTCTATGGAAGATGTACACATAATGGGGTCCATTAACCATCCCAACATCGTAAAACCATTTCTTTACGTGTTCATCTTCCGAAGATGTAAAAAAAGTAGATATTTGGTTGGTGATTCGAATGGGTTGGAAGACATTTTCACAAATATATATATATATATATATATATATATATATATATATATATATATATATATATATATATATATATATATATATATATATATATATAAGATATGTAAAGAAAACAGAAGTCTTATTAAAATATATAATTTGTTGGTGACTCAATGGAATAGAGACATTTCCACAAATTAGAAAAGAGTAAAAAATAATAATAAAAAAAAAACTTCTATATAAAAAAAGAATTCCAAACTCGAAAATGTAAATAACGGAAATCTTAATAAAATAGATAATTTGTTGGTGACTTAAACTGATTGAAAACATATCCACAAATTAGAAAAAATAAAATTATAAGATTCTAATACAAAAAATGAATTGCCAACTCAAAAAAAAAAAAAAAAAAAAAAACACTTTGCAGAACAAAGGCCTCAGGCAATTCATGTTTGGAGTTTGACCAGTTTTTATCACCCTGCCGGTAACTGCGGAATGGTGATGGTGGGAGATTTTCGTATTGTCACTCGCAGCAAACCCTTTCACCACATAAAGGTATCCCCACTCAGAAAGGGATATATATATATATATATATATATATATATATATATATATATATATATATATATATATATAGCCTATATATATATATATATATATATATATATATATATATATATATATATATATATATATATATATATATATACATACATATATATATATATATATATATATATATATATATATATATATATATATATATATATATTCATATATATATGTATATATATATATATATATATATATATATATATATATATATATATTCATATATATATATATATATATATATATATATATATATATATATATTACACGTACATCATACATTATGCGTATACTGCAGTTGTACAAGTATACGAATAACACATAATAAATGGTAAAATAAAAGAGGCAAAAGTCAAGAAGAGGGAATTGGGGGGTACAGGGATTACGACACTTGCATCCCCCCTAGTAAACCCCTCCCCCCCTTATTTCCCCTAAGGAAAAACTAGCGGATGAGAGAACAGGTCATTTAATGATCTGGTTCAGCTTGGGTCAACCGGACCGAGAGAGAGAGAGAGAGAGAGAGAGAGAGAGAGAGAGATTCGAAATAAACATTCCTACACAAATACAGAAAATAAATTAAGACATGTTTCGGAGAGAGAGAGAGAGAGAGAGAGAGAGAGAGAGAGAGAGAGAGAGAGAGAGATTCCAATAAAACATTTCTACACAAATACAAAAAATAAATTAAGAAATGCTTCAAAGAGAGAGAGAGAGAGAGAGAGAGAGAGATTCCAAATACACATTCCTACACAAATATAGAAAATAGAGATGTTCCAAAGAGGGAGATTTCAAATAAACAGTTCTACACAAATGTAGAAAATAAATTGAGAGAGAGAGAGAGAGAGAGAGAGAGAGAGAGAGAGAGAGAGAGAGAGAGAGAGAGATTTTGGGCAGTTTATTGTAGCTATTGTGTGGAGCATTGCATTGTGACCCAGACCGGCCTCTAATGGATCTCTCTCAATCGACAACTCTTTTGTCAAAGGTTAACGATTATATAGGTTTAGCCAAAAGCGCTTTTTTTCTTTAGAGTTTTGTCCTCGGTTGATTTTCGCTTCATTTGTGTCAACTGGTGGTGTGTTATTCTGTTCATTCTTTTCTATTTCTGAGACTTTTTCTGTAGATTTGTTTCCTGATTAACATTTTATTTCAGCGAAATCTTTTTATCGTTCATCCGTATGTTGAAGAGATTCAAGTAAAGGATTGTTGATGATTGAAATAAAGATTGAAGGAGTAGACGATGGCTGATGATTGAAATAAAGATTGGAGGAGTAGACGATGGCTGATAATTGAAATAAGATTGGAGGATTGGAGGGTTGCAGGAGTAGACAATAGCTGATGATTGAAATCAAAATGGAAGGAATACACGATTACTGATGATTGAAATAAAGATTGAAGGAGTAGACGATAGCTGATGATTGAAATGAAGATTTAAGAGTATTGGAGGAGTAGACATTAGTTGATGACTGAAATAAAATATGGAAGAATACACGATTGCTGATGATTGAAATAAAGATTTAAGAATATTGGAGTAGACAATAGTTGATGATTGAAATAGAGATTGAAGGATTGGAAGAGTAGACGATTGTTGATGATTGAAATAAAGATTGAAGGAGTAGACAATAGTTTATGACTGAAATAAAGATTGGAGGAATACACGATTGCTGATGATTGAAATAAAGATTTAAGAATATTGGAGTAGACAATAGTTGATGATTGAAATAGAGATTGAAGGATTAGAGGAGTAGACGATTGTTGATAATTGAAATAAAGATTGAAGGAGTAGATGATAGCTGATGATTGAAATAAAGATTTAAGAGTATTGGAGGAGTAGACAATAGTTGATGATTGAAATAGAGATTGAAGGATTGGAGGAGTACACGATTGTTGATGAGTGAAATAAAGATTGAAGGAGCAGACGATAGCTGATGATTGAAATAAAGATTTAAGAGTATTGGAGGAGTAGACAATAGTTGATGACTGAAATAGAGATTGAAGAATTGGAGGATTAGACGATTGTTGATGATTGAAATAAAGATTGAAGGAGTAGACAATAGCTGATAATTGAAATAAAGATTGAAGGCAGAGACAATCGTTGATGATTGAAATACAGATTGAAGGAGTAGACAATAGCTGATAATTGAAATAAAGATTGGAGGATTAGACGATTGTTGATGATTTCAATAAAGATTGAAGGAATAGACAATAGCAGATAATTGAAATAAAGATTGAAGGAAGAGATAATCGTTGATGATTCAAATACAGATTGAAGGAGTAGACAATAGCTGATAATTGAAATAAAGATTGAAGGAATACACGACTGCTGATGATTTCAATAAAGATTGAAGGAATAGACAATAGCAGATAATTGAAATAAAGATTGAAGGAATAGACAATAGCTGGTAATTGAAATAAAGATTGAAGTAAGAGACAATTCCTGATGATTGAAATAAAGATTGAAGGAGTAGACTGTAGTTGATGATTGAAATAAAAATTGGAGTAGACGATAGCTGATGACTGAAATAAAGATTTAAGAGTATTGGAGGAGTAGACAATAGTTGATGATTGATATAAAGATTGAAGGATTGGAGGAGTAGACGATTCTTGATGATTGAAATAAAGATTGAAGGAGTAGACAATAGCTGATAATTGAAATAAAGATTGAAGGAAGAGACAATTGTTGATGATTGAAATACAGATTGAAGGAGTAGACAATAGCTGATGATTTCAATAAAGATTGAAGGAGTAGACAATAGCTTATAATTGGAATAAAGATTGAAGGAATACACGACTGCTGATGATTTCAATAAAGATTGAAGGAAGAGGCAATTGTTGATGATTGAAATAAGGATTGAAGGAGTAGACAATAGTTGATGATTGAAATAAAGATTGGAGGAGTAGACGATAGCTGATGATTGAAATAAAGATTTAAGACTATTGGAGGAGTAGACAATAGTTGATGATTGAAATAAAGATTGAAGGAGTAGACAATAGTTGATGATTGAAATAAAGATTGGAGGATTAGGCGATAGCTGATGATTGAAATAAAGATTTAAAACTATTGGAGGAGTAGACAATAGTTGATGATTGATATAAAGATTGAAGGAGTAGACAATAGTTGATGATTGATATAAAGATTGAAGGAATGGACGATTGATGATGATTGAAATATATCTAAATAGTAACCTAAAAAAACATACGTTTAAGATGCATCTACAACTTGGAATAAGATTATATATATATATATATATATATATATATATATATATATATATATATATATATATATATATATATATATATATATATATATATATATATATATATATATATATATACAATGGTTAAAGGTGTCTAGTTCCAGTTTCATGAGAATAGATACTCACCAGAACGTCAGCCGGGCAAGCGCCCCCCCCCCCCCACCACAGCAATGGCCTCCCAACTAAACAGCTCAAACTCACGCTCCTGTGATGGGATCGATCTGCTACCATGCAAATGCTAGGCGAATGCGTTACTACTGCACTAACCGGCAGCTACTTTGAACTTGACATCACCATTACTGGTTATATAATAAATGAAGCCTTTAAAGTAATGAGAATTTATACAATGCAACAAAAGAAAACTAGAACGTCTTCGGTATACAAGAGTAATGCAAGCACTATTCAGGAACAATTGCAATAACCAAACTCCTACAAGTCACTTTTATATTTTTTCTTTTTTGCCTCTTCTGATAGAAACCCTATCAGCTTTACCTGAAAGAGGCATACCAGGTAAGAGTTCGATCATGATACTTGCATTGCAAGGATCCGGTAATCATGCTCTCCGTTGCAGAGAGAGAGAGAGAGAGAGAGAGAGAGAGAGAGAGAGAGAGGGGGTGGAGGGGTGATCACAGTTCTGACTGCATATGATTGTATTCCGAGCAACATCTTTCACTCCCAATCCTGGATAAAATTTTGCTACAAGTCCTCGTGTGCTACTCGACGCTGCATCTACATACGTCTGTACTACAAAATTTCAATAGTCTCTTTTCGATTAATAATAACATTAGATCCTATATTATAAATTTGTTACTCTTACCATAGCCGAAGTATTCTATTACTCTAAAACTTCCCTTTCCACATTTCCTGTAAGTAAAAACTACATATGATATATTTTTTTTTACTTCATTATAACTTTATCATAGTCACCCCATTCCAACAACAACAACAACAAATGCAGCCGGTTCTAGTCCAAAGCAGGGTATAATCCTCAGACATGTCTTTATTCATGTCTGAAGTCTCCCCATTCCAACAACAACAACAACAAATGCAGCCGGTTCTAGTCCAAAGCAGGGTATAATCCTCATACATGTCTTTATTCATGTCTGAAGTTTCCCCATTCCAACAACAACAACAACAAATGCAGCCGGTTCTAGTCCAAAGCAGGGTATAATCCTCAGACATGTCTTTATTCATGTCTGAAGTCTCCCCATTCCAACAACAACAACAAATGCAGCCGGTTGTAGTCCAAAGCAGGGTATAATCCTCATACATGTCTTTATTCATGTCTGAAGTTTCCCCATTCCAACAACAACAACAACAAATGCAGCCGGTTCTAGTCCAAAGCAGGGTATAATCCTCATACATGTCTTTATTCATGTCTGAAGTTTCCCCATTCCAACAACAACAACAACAAATGCAGCCGGTTCTAGTC
>NC_090730.1:877267-884767 GCF_036898095.1 Palaemon carinicauda | reverse complement strand
TTACTGAGGAGGCCACTGCTGTGGTAGGGCACCAGAGTGGTGGGTTGGGCAAGCCCTTCTGACGTTCTGGTGAGCATCTATTCTGATGGAACTGGAACTGAAACCAGACACCTTTAACCTTTAACCTTTTTACGGCCAATTTTTAACACTAGTTACAGGTAGTCAAGTGCGCAAGAGAAGAAGAATCTCTGCCCCTAAACACGTTGGGTTGATGAGTCTCTCCTGTGTTGACAGTTCGCAATGGCTCAAAACGAAGCTTTGACTGGATTCTCAGTTTGTCTTTCGACATGTGATATCATACGTCTCTGTTTGTATTGTTAATTGACAGAGATTTTTATCGCCCCGTCAATTACGCCTTTTGTTAGTCACTTGCAAACCAAAGAGACACTTTTGTTTGCGACGACTTATTCTTTGTCTTTATTTTTTTTCATTTCTCTTCCCTTACTACTGTTCAGATACTGATTATGAACCGAGAAAAGCTCGGGAGATTGATCAGTCTGTTTTGGAATTGTCTGAATGTAGGGGTAAAAATCCTGGAATAAATGTTGCCAGATATTTAGTTTTAAAAACGGATATATTGACGTTCAGGAGTGACATTACGGTCACCTACCTGTAAAAGATAACAACAAAGTAATGTAAAATTACGGTTGCCTGTATTTTACTAAAATACGTCTGAGAACTATTTTTACGGAGAATTTCTGATTAAAATTACGTTTTTTAAACAGTGTATTTTCGTTTGAACACTTTTTTTTTTCCTTGAAGGTAATGAAACTAAATTGGGTCAGGATATTGATTTATATATTCACTATACGACATTTAGAAAAGGCATTTACAAAAAGGACAAACCTTCTGGTTGCTAAAAACTCTATAGGTGTTTTATACCATGACTGTCATTCGCCAAAATTGAGATATCATTAGCTATATAATTCACTGCTTAGGTAAACAGGGGTATAATGTATGTAGAATGTATATATATATATATATATATATATATATATATATATATATATGTATATATATATTTATATATATATATATATATATATATATATATATATATATATATACACACAAACATATATATATATATATATATATACATATATATATATATATATATATATATATATATATATATATATATATACACACACAAACACACACACAAATATATATATATATATATATATATATATATATAAATATATATATATATATATATATATATATATACACACACAAACACACACACAAATATATATATATATATATATATATATATATATATATATATATATATATATATATATATATACACACAAACATATAAATATACATATATACATATATCATATATATATAATAGATGAACATTACGAATAATAAAATAAGTCCTTGAACTTTGCCAAAAAGCATAAGAAGGAAGAGAAGACGATTGCTTGGGAAACTAATAAGAAAATTTGCGATTACATACTGGTGTAGAAAGACTATAAACAGCCGAAAGAGGAAGGACGTCTTGTCTGGCTAGTTACGGATGATCATATATATATATATATATATATATATATATATATATATATATAATATATATATATATATATATATATATATATATATATATATATATATATATATATATTAAATTAAACTTCTGGGCAGTAATAACGACTTGTAAAGCCGAAGGCTAAAAAATTATATAATTAATCAAACAAGAGTATACATGCGTATATGCGTACATTAGAAATTGTACATTTTAACCAACCCATTAACCCTTTCAGCATCTAGGGACATCAATTTCTTTTTAAACATCCGGATATAATATCACGTTCGATGACAATCTCTTTTCTTTCCCCGTTACGAAGCAAATTAGACATTTCAGCACCGACGGGTAATTCCTCTCTCGTTACTCAAACTTTGAATAACTTACCCCGTCCATTACTCAATGCCGATTTTAAACAAGCGCTTAATATTCCAATTTCTCTCTTGACGAAGCCTATGGAAAAAGTATGTTCTGACACATTCACGATCTGATTCTCATCATAATTTCTACTGGAACATTTTCGATATACGATCGCGGTTAATTCTCTCATTAGGAGAATTTTAGGGCTCCTTCTAATGGAGTTGTATAGAATTCGTCTCTATGTTAATGTTAAGGATTAATTCGTATTATCCATACGGACTTTCAAATAGTGTGAAGTGTGTTTGCAACGGTAGAAGGATATTTTATCCAAATTCAGAGCCAATGCTGTGGTCTGTTGACCAATGATCAGTTTATATAGAATGTATTTGATGTTACTGTTTTTAAAATATTTCATTTTTCCTTGTTTCCTTTCCTTACTGGGCTGTTTTCCCCTGTTGGATCTCCTGGGGTTATAGCATCCTGCTTTTCCAACTAGGGTTGTAGGTTAGCAAGAAGTAATAATAATAATAATAATAATAATAATAATAGATGCAATATATCTTCAATTATTATCAGAGTAATTTCTGTGGTCCCCCAACATAAGATCTTCGTTGCCTATTGCTAGAAAAGTGTTGGTGTCTATGAACTAAGTTTTAAGATCCTTATCTGGATAAAGGTTAATTATCATTATTCATAAACTTAAACATTTCCGAATCCTCTTAACAATGGCCTTTAATAGTCATACATATGAATCTATGGTCAGTCTCTAGGGCATCGTCCTGCTTGCTAGGGCATTGCCAATGCCCCCTTGACTCTGCTGCTCATGAGAACACTTTAAACCTTCAGAGTAAAGGCTTCAATTTCCTCTTGAAAGTCTTAATATCTACAGCCTTTCGAATGTCCAGCTTCATCAAAAGTCTATTTCATCAAGGTAAATGTGTCTGGTTTCCAGTTCCAGTTTCATTAGAATAGATGCTCACCAGAACGTCAGCTGGGCAAGACCAACCGCCACCGTGGTATCAAACCACAGCGGTGGCTTTCCCAGTAAACAGCTTAAACTTACGGTACCGAGCTGGGATCAATCTGTTGCCATGTGATTTCTAGGCGAATACTTTACCACTGTACTAGTCAGGAGGCTGATTTATACTACATGCCTCCCCCCCCCATTGTGGTGCGTAACAGCAGCGGTGGCCTCCCCAGTAAACAGCTTAAATTCACGGTCCTAGGCTGGGATCGATCCGCTGCCATGTGATTGCTAGGCGAATACTCACTGTACTAGCCAGGAGGCTGATTTATACTACAAGCCCCCCATACTGGTGCGTAACCGCAGCAGTGGCCTCTCAGGTAAACAGCTTAAATTCACGGTTCCAGGCTGGGATCGATCCGCTGCCATGTGATTGCTAGGCGAATACTCACTGTACTAGCCAGGAGGCTGATTTATACTACAAGCCCCCCATACTGGTGCGTAACCGCAGCAGTGGCCTCTCAGTAAACAGCTTAAATTCACGGTTCCAGGCTGGGATCGATCCGCTGCCATGTGATTGCTAGGCGAATACTCACTGTACTAGCCAGGAGGCTGATTTATACTACAAGCCCCCCCATACTGGTGCGTAACCGCAGCAGTGGCCTCTCAGTAAACAGCTTAAATTCACGGTCCTAGGCTGGGATCGATCCGCTGCCATGTGATTGCTAGGCGAATACTCACTGTACTAGCCAGGAGGCTGATTTATACTACAAGCCCCCCATACTGGTGCGTAACCGCAGCAGTGGCCTCTCAGTAAACAGCTTAAATTCACGGTTCCAGGCTGGGATCGATCCGCTGCCATGTGATTGCTAGGCGAATACTCACTGTACTAGCCAGGAGGCTGATTTATACTACAAGCCCCCCATACTGGTGCGTAACCGCAGCAGTGGCCTCTCAGTAAACAGCTTAAATTCACGGTCCTAGGCTGGGATCGATCCGCTGCCATGTGATTGCTAGGCGAATACTCACTGTACTAGCCAGGAGGCTGATTTATACTACAAGCCCCCCATACTGGTGCGTAACCGCAGCAGTGGCCTCTCAGTAAACAGCTTAAATTCACGGTCCTAGGCTGGGATCGATCCGCTGCCATGTGATTGCTAGGCGAATACTCACTGTACTAGCCAGGAGGCTGATTTATACTACAAGCCCCCCATACTGGTGCGTAACCGCAGCAGTGGCCTCTCAGGTAAACAGCTTAAATTCACGGTTCCAGGCTGGGATCGATCCGCTGCCATGTGATTGCTAGGCGAATACTCACTGTACTAGCCAGGAGGCTGATTTATACTACAAGCCCCCCATACTGGTGCGTAACCGCAGCAGTGGCCTCTCAGTAAACAGCTTAAATTCACGGTTCCAGGCTGGGATCGATCCGCCTGCCATGTGATTGCTAGGCGAATACTCACTGTACTAGCCAGGAGGCTGATTTATACTACAAGCCCCCCATACTGGTGCGTAACCGCAGCAGTGGCCTCTCAGTAAACAGCTTAAATTCACGGTTCCAGGCTGGGGATCGATCCGCTGCCATGTGATTGCTAGGCGAATACTCACTGTACTAGCCAGGAGGCTGATTTATACTACAAGCCCCCCATACTGGTGCGTAACCGCAGCAGTGGCCTCTCAGTAAACAGCTTAAATTCACGGTTCCAGGCTGGGATCGATCCGCTGCCATGTGATTGCTAGGCGAATACTCACTGTACTAGCCAGGAGGCTGATTTATACTACAAGCCCCCCATACTGGTGCGTAACCGCAGCAGTGGCCTCTCAGTAAACAGCTTAAATTCACGGTTCCAGGCTGGGATCGATCCGCTGCCATGTGATTGCTAGGCGAATACTCACTGTACTAGCCAGGAGGCTGATTTATACTACAAGCCCCCCATACTGGTGCGTAACCGCAGCAGTGGCCTCTCAGTAAACAGCTTAAATTCACGGTCCTAGGCTGGGATCGATCCGCTGCCATGTGATTGCTAGGCGAATACTCACTGTACTAGCCAGGAGGCTGATTTATACTACAAGCCCCCCATACTGGTGCGTAACCGCAGCAGTGGCCTCTCAGTAAACAGCTTAAATTCACGGTCCTAGGCTGGGATCGATCCGCTGCCATGTGATTGCTAGGCGAATACTCACTGTACTAGCCAGGAGGCTGATTTATACTACAAGCCCCCCATACTGGTGCGTAACCGCAGCAGTGGCCTCTCAGTAAACAGCTTAAATTCACGGTCCTAGGCTGGGATCGATCCGCTGCCATGTGATTGCTAGGCGAATACTCACTGTACTAGCCAGGAGGCTGATTTATACTACAAGCCCCCCATACTGGTGCGTAACCGCAGCAGTGGCCTCTCAGTAAACAGCTTAAATTCACGGTCCTAGGCTGGGATCGATCCGCTGCCATGTGATTGCTAGGCGAATACTCACTGTACTAGCCAGGAGGCTGATTTATACTACAAGCCCCCCATACTGGTGCGTAACCGCAGCAGTGGCCTCTCAGTAAACAGCTTAAATTCACGGTCCTAGGCTGGGATCGATCCGCTGCCATGTGATTGCTAGGCGAATACTCACTGTACTAGCCAGGAGGCTGATTTATACTACAAGCCCCCCATACTGGTGCGTAACCGCAGCAGTGGCCTCTCAGTAAACAGCTTAAATTCACGGTCCTAGGCTGGGATCGATCCGCTGCCATGTGATTGCTAGGCGAATACTCACTGTACTAGCCAGGAGGCTGATTTATACTACAAGCCCCCCATACTGGTGCGTAACCGCAGCAGTGGCCTCTCAGTAAACAGCTTAAATTCACGGTCCTAGGCTGGGATCGATCCGCTGCCATGTGATTGCTAGCGAATACTCACTGTACTAGCCAGGAGGCTGATTTATACTACAAGCCCCCCATACTGGTGCGTAACCGCAGCAGTGGCCTCTCAGTAAACAGCTTAAATTCACGGTCCTAGGCTGGGATCGATCCGCTGCCATGTGATTGCTAGGCGAATACTCACTGTACTAGCCAGGAGGCTGATTTATACTACAAGCCCCCCATACTGGTGCGTAACCGCAGCAGTGGCCTCTCAGTAAACAGCTTAAATTCACGGTTCCAGGCTGGGATCGATCCGCTGCCATGTGATTGCTAGGCGAATACTCACTGTACTAGCCAGGAGGCTGATTTATACTACAAGCCCCCCATACTGGTGCGTAACCGCAGCAGTGGCCTCTCAGTAAACAGCTTAAATTCACGGTTCCGGGCTGGGATCGATCCGCTGCCATGCGATTGCTAGGTGAACACGTTACCACTGTACTAGCCTTGAGGCTGATTTATATAAAGGGCCCACCACTGTGCTGCGCAACCGCAGCAGTAGCCTCTCCAGTAAATAATTTAAACTCACTATCCCGGGCTGGGATCGATCTGCTGCCATGCGATTGCTAGGCGAACATGTTACCACTGTACTAGCCATGAGGCTGATTTATACTACAAGCCTCACACTGTAGTGTCCAACCACAGCAGTGGCCTCCCCATTAATCATCTTAAACTCACGGTCCTGGGCTGGGATCGATCTGCTGCCATGTGAATGCTAGGCGAACACGTTATCCCTATCCTAGCCAGTATTATGAAGTCTTCATCGCTACATCATTACTTAAAGGTACAGGGAATGGACGGAATGTTTCCAAGGAGCATTCCACAAAGACAGACATTTCCGCGTATCATTTCACCCAACGTGCCGACATACGCGGCCCAGAAATCGGGCTTGCGGGTGTGCAAAATTACCCTTTTGCAATGCAAGTTAAATAGTGCTAAACTCTTCGAATTACGTTTGCTTAGAACAATGGATGAACAGATAGACCGTGCCCCAGAACACCCTCAAGAGCAGTAAATAACACGCAGGAACTGAGACGTGACCGAATAATGAGAGTTAAATATATACCTGGAATAACTGTGTGCATGTGTATGTGTGTGTTAGTGTACGCCTGTGTGGGTGATTGGCTCAGGGGAGAGGAACCGCCCCCCCCCCCCACCCTCATTCTGTTTCCACTGTTTACCAAGACGTCAACTTTGGCTGAGAATGTTTTATTATTATTATTACTATTATTATTATTATTATTATTACAATCTAAGCTACAACCCTAGTTGGAAAAGCATGATGTTATAAGCCCAAGGGCTCCAACAGGGAAAAATAAAGGGATTTATTATCATTACTATTATTATTATTATTATTATTATTATTATTATTATTATTACAATCTAAGCTACAACCATAGTTGGAAAATCAGGATGCTATAAGCCCAAGGGCTCCAACAGGGAAAAATAAAGGGATTTATTACTATTATTAATATTATTATTATTATTATTATTATTATTATTAAAAGCTACGGTACAACCCTAGTTGGAACATCAAGATGCTATAAGCCCAAGGGCTCCAACAGGGAAAAATAAAGGGATTTATTATTATTATTATTATTATTAAAAGCTACGGTACAACCCTAGTTGGAAAAGCAGGATGCTGTAAGCCCAAGGTCTCCAATAGGAAAAAATAGCCCAGTGAGGAAAGGGAACTATTATAACTCTGAATGACGATAATGAAAATAATCATGA
>NC_090730.1:834767-872267 GCF_036898095.1 Palaemon carinicauda | reverse complement strand
GCACTTTCTACACTGCCTTTACAACCTTTGCAACGCTTTCAGAAGATTCAAATCACGAATGCACTTATTAAACTGCCTCTGCACCTTTGCAACACTCCCAGAAGGTTTAAATCACGTATGCACTTACTACACTGACCCTACAACATTTGCAACGCTTCTATAAGATTTAAATCACGCAGCACTTACTACACTGCCTCTACAACCTTTGCAACGCTTCTATAAGATTTAAATCACGCAGCACTTACTACACTGCCTCTAAAACCTTTGCAACGCTTCTATAAGATTTAAATCACGCAGCACTTACTACACTGACTCTACAACGCTTTCAGAAGATTCAAATCCCGTGTACACTTACTACACTGCCTCTACAACCTTACCTTTGAAAAGCTTCCAAAAGGTTCAAATCATGTATGCACTTTCTATACTGTCTTTACAACATTTGCAACGCTTTCAGAAGATTCAAATCACGTATGTACTTACTACACTGCCTTTACATTTGCAACGCTTCCATAAGGTTCAAATCACTGGCAACACCTCATAAGTAATGCAGGTAGACACAAACACGGATCAAGCTAGATTTATTCACGTTGTGTTTGTTAAAGGTAAAAGTATATCGTCTTAAGATGCTGTTAATAATGAATAAACTTCGCTGGGCAAACTGTGTATTTGCTTACTGTCCTGACACGGTGTAATTTATACATTAGGACCAATAATGTAGACTGTCGATAGCTTTGTGGCTACCATTACATGAACCACATCAAATATTAATACAGGGGGGAGAGAGAGAGAGAGAGAGAGAGAGAGAGAGAGAGAGAGAGAGGAGAGAGAGAGAGAGAGAGAGAGAGAGAGAGAGAATATTGGTTATCATAGACTGGGAAGCAGATATTTCTTATCATATACTGGGAAGGAGAGAGAGAGAGAGAGAGAGAGAGAGAGAGAGAGAGAGAGAGAGAGAGAGAGAGAGAGAGAGAGATTGGTTATAGGCTGGGAGGGAGAAAAAACAATACCATGTAAGAGAGAGAGAGAGAGAGAGAGAGAGAGAGAGAGAGAGGAGAGAGAGAGAGAGAGAGAGAGAGAGAGAGAGAGAGAGATTGGTTATAGGCTGGGAGGGAGAAAAAACAATACCATGTAAGAGAGAGAGAGAGAGAGAGAGAGAGAGAGAGAGAGAGAGAGAGAGAGAGAGAGAGAGAGAGAGAGAGAGAGAGAGGAGAGAGAATATTGGTTATCATAGACTGGGAAGCAAATATTTCTTATCATATACTGGGAAGGAGAGAGAGAGAGAGAGAGAGAGAGAGAGAGAGAGAGAGAGAGAGAGAGAGAGAGAGAGAGAGAGAGAGATTGGTTATAGGCTGGGAAGGAGAAAAAACAATACCATGTAAATTTAAAAAGCAAAAGGAACTTATAAAACAAAGCTATTAAACGATGGAAGGAGAGAGAGAGAGAGAGAGAGAGAGAGAGAGAGAGAGAGAGAGAGAGAGAGAGAGAGAGAGAAAGTATTGGTAAATTTAAAAGGCAAAAACAAAAAAACAAAAAAAATAAAAACAATTTATCAAAATGGGGAAGAAGAAGCATAGGATGATGATCATGATGAAGAAGAAGAGGAAGAAGAAGAAGAAGAAGTAAAGCCAAACAAATATGAATCCATAATCCTCATACCAGTTATGGTTATTATTTGGTCCGATGTGTACAATCTCCAAGAAAACTGGGGAACCACAGATATTTCATATTTTCGGTTTTTTTTTTCTTTTTTTTATATACGGATAATTGGATGTTTAAACAGTGGGTTATACAAACAAATAGCACGCAGGTGAATCTTTTACCTGTAACAATATGGAAGGAAAAACTTCGTTGAGTTTTGTATATATTTTATGAGGTAGCGTCCCTGACTAGTGAATGCCAGACTGGGGTTCGAGTCCCAATCAAACTTGTTAGATTTTTGGTCGCTGCAACCTAATCATCCTTTTGAGCTAAGGATAGGGTGGTTGGGGGAGCCTAGTGGGAACGTCCCTGACTGGTGAATGCCAGACTGGGGTTCGAGTCCCACTCAAACTTGTTAGTTTTTTTTGGTCGCTGCAACCTCATCATCCTTTTGAGCTAAGGATTTGGGGTTTGGGGGAGCCTATAGGTCTATCTGCTGAGTCATCAGCAGCCATTGCCTGGCCCTCCTTGGTTCTAGCTTGGGGGGAGAAGGGGGCTTGGGTGCTGATCACACGTATATATGGTCAGTCTCTAGGGCATTGTCCTGATTGATAGGGCAATGTCACTGTCCCTTGCCTCTGTTATTCATGAGCCACCTTTAAACCTTCAAGTTCGTCAAATTGAAACTCATACATTAAAGAATTATACGTACACTGGTGTTTAATATTCTCTCGACTGGCGAGCTCTAGTATTCTCTACCTGCTTCTGTTTCTCCATTTATGGCTTCCCCACCCCTTTGCAAGGAATGTACACGAAGGTATTAAAGGTAAATGGTTCTGGTTTCAGCTCTGCTTCATCAGAATAGATACTCACCAGAACGTCACCCGGGCAAGCCCAACCCCAAACTGCTGTGACCTCCCTATTAAACAGCTTAAACTCACGGTCCCAGGTTGGGATCGATCTGCAGCCATGCGAATGCTAGGCGAACACGTTGCCACTGTACTATCCAGGAGCCACTAGGAATCTTTTGTTTTCTTTTGCTGCTCATGAAGGGCAGAGGCAAATGACAGTGACATTACCTATCAAGCAGAACAATGTCCTAGAGACTGACCATATATACATATGATCAGCACCCAAATCCCCTCTCTACCCAAGCTACGACAAAGGAGAGCCAGGCAATGGCTGCTGATGACTAAGCTGATACACTTACAGGCTCATCCAAACCAATCCCCCATCCTTATCTCACAAGCATGGTGAGGTTGCACCGACCAAAGGAACTAGAGTTTGAGCTAGACTCGAACCCCAGTCTGGGGATCACCAGGCAAAGACGTTACCAACAGGCCACCACAATCGTCTTGAAATAAAAGTTAGTACAAAAACCTAGAGTTGGAGATAGACTCGAACCCCAGTCTGGGGGATCACCAGGCAAAGACGATACCAACAGGCCACCACAATCGTCTTGGAATAAATTTTATTACAAAAACCTACAAGAGGAAGGCAATAAGCACTGGCATTTTTTTTTTTTTTACAAGATTCTACATTATTAAGTAGACTTTTATTCATGATAACTAGATTTCCATCACTGGTGTGTATCCCCAAAAAATCACTCTGGGAAAGATTCTTTAAAATGTAGGCATTGATAACTTGAAAGCCCATTCAAACATAGAAAGCAGTTGCTTAAATAATAAATGACCGTATGAGCCATAAGATGTTAAGAAAGCCGGACCAATAATTACTCCATAAGGCGATAGAGTAAAGTGAAAATAAATATTTGTTATTGTATAGTTATGAAGAGCACATGAGCAGTCTATGGCCGCCATGTAATTCACTTAATGATGTCCCTGAGAGCTAAATCTATATTGATTATTATCAAGCAAACAGAAGAACAGTCCAGACAAATTTCCCTCCGGTGAAAAACTGGTATTATTATTATTATTACCTCCGCCAGGAGGGTATGTTTTCGGTTCGGTTTGTTTGTTTGTCTGTCTGTCTGTGGACAACGTAGAGGCCACATTTCTACACGGAATCACTTCAAACTTGGCCAAGTAGTTCCCCAATGTGTATGGAAGAACTGATTAAATTTTGGTCAAGGTCACCCCAAGGTCAGGTCACGTGAAGGTCAAGGTCACGTGAAGGTCAAGGTCACCTGAAGGTCAAGGTCACGTGAAGGTCAAGGTCACGTGAAGGTCAAGGTCACTTGAAGGTCACGTGAAGGTCAAGGTCATGTGAAGGTCGAAGTCACATCAATTCATGATTCTAGGACATATGGCGCTCTAGGTCACCTTGGCGGAGGTATGTCCTCTACGAGGACCATGTCGCGTTCAGGACTTGCTCACTTGTTATTATTATTATTATTATTATTATTATTATTATTATTATTATTATTATTACCTCCGCCAACGAAGTTGGAAGGAGGTTACGTTTTACCGCTGGTTTGTGTGTTTGTTTGTGAACTGCTTCCTGGCCACAACTTTAATCGTAGAGTAATGAAATTTGCACGGATTAACTATTATGTAAAAAGCTGGAAATGATTCAGTTTTGGAAGGTCAAAGGTCACGGTCAAGAACAAATTTTCAATTCATTTAATCAGCCAAATGTTTGGACATCGTTGTCACTGAGACTTCAAACTTGGTTCATATTTGAGTGTATGAAAATCCACGCCAATTAATACATGTTAAGGTCGAAGGTCAAGGTCACGATCGAGATATAAGCTGCTGCGACGAAGGTCTGTGCTCTACTGAGTGCCTTTCTAGGTATTATTATTATTATTACCACCGCCAACGAAGTTGGGAGTAAGTTATGTTTCCACCCCGGTTTGTCCGTTTGTGAACAATTTCCTGACCTCGGATTAATTATTATGTTTAGACGAGGAAGTGATATAATTATTATGTTTAGACGTGGAAGTGATTCAATTATGAAAGTCCAAGGTCAAAAGTCAAGCAAGAGCTCAATCAAAATAAGGTGCCGTGGCGGAGGTCTGCACTCTCAAAGTGCTTTTCTAGTTATTATTATGATTATTAGCTAAGCTACAACCCTAGCTGGAAAAGCAAAATGCTATAAGCCTAAAGGCTCTAACAGGGAAAAATAGCCCAGTGAGGAACGGAAACGATAAAATAAATATACTAAAATAGAAGAAAAGAACAATTAATATGTAAATATAGAACCTATGTAAAGTAGTGGAAAGTTTCATGAAATTCTTAACTAAGTAAGAAATTACATACAAGAAACTACGGAGTTGGAGCGGGACTCGACCTCCTGTCTAACAGAACGCCAGGCAGGTACGTTTCCAATAAGCCACAACAACAGAGAATTACTTTATGGAAGATGTAATCTAATGTTGTTTCTATTCTCAAAATATTTATCTCGATTGTTTAGTACTTCTCTTGTAGTTCATTTATTTCCTTGTGTCCTTTCCTCACTGGGCTATTTTTCCCTGTTGGAGCCCTTGAGATTATAGCATCTTGATTTTCTAACTAGGGTTGTAGCCTAGCTTGTAATACTGATAGTAGTAGTAGTAGTAGTAGTAGTAATAATAATAATAATAATAAAACTATAGCCTAGCTTATGATAATAATAATAACAATAATAATTAACTATAGCCTAGCTTGTAATAATTATAATAATAACAACAATAATAATTAAACTACAGCCTAACTTGTAATAATAATAATCATAATAATAAAACTATGGCCTAACTTGTAATAATAATAATAATGAAACTACAGTAATCTCTGACACTTTCCATGAATATCTTTAGAATTTCGTCCAAACTCATCATTTCCAACAACACTTTAGCACCAATAAATCTTTCTTCATTCTACATGCAAGTTGTTTTACTAGCAATATTTTCTAATAATTCACACCGAAGACAGCGAGATTTACTGCCGGTATACATCAGTATTTGAGTATCCAATCATTGAGGTTTATCCCCGTCATTTTCTTTCTGTTTGTAAGTAGTAAACAACACTGGAGTGATTCTTTTGACGTGCCAGTAAATTATGCTTAGTTCTCGCGCTGCTACCTCTATGCATTTATTATGAGACACACACGGTGGAGATACCTTAACGTGGCGAAAGGGTTTGCGTATGGCCATGATCAGCAAAGCTGTACTAGTCAGGGATATACTTATACTTGGTTGGTTTACTGTGAGCTATCAGACGAAAATCTCCCACCATCGCCAATCCGCACTAGCCAGCGTGGTGATGAAAACTGGCCAATCCCCAGACATGAATTGATATTTCTGAGGGCTTTGTCCTGCTGTGTATAAAAAGTTGTATTTGAAGTTGCGTGTCCGTGTGTCTGTATATATATATATATATATATATATATGCATACATATATATGTGTATACACACATATATATACACATATATGTATGTATATATATATATATATATATATACACACATATATATAATAAAGACATTAGCAATAACAACTTAATAACGTTCTCTTATATACAATGCAATGGTAATAATAAAATAAAATAACCTATCCCAAAAAACCCTTCTATACACTGAACATCGTACAGACATTCATGTTTACCAAACAAACATGCAAAACAAACACATAATAACCATACTATACTTTAAGAGCTGTTCTCCTGTTCCTATAACACAGAAAAACCCTTCCCGCCATTTATGTTAATTACCCTAATTGTTTGTTTATTTTTCGTGACAGGTCCACTAAACTTTGTTAGTAGAGTTACCAGGGTTGGGTGTAAAGTTAGGAACAATTATGTATCTAGAGTTCTCTTGCTTAAGGGTACACTCAGGCACACTCTTCTATCTGATTTCTTTGCTTGTTTTGTTAAAAGTTTTCATAATCTATATAGGAAATATCTATTTAAATTTTGTTACTGTCCTTAAAATGTTTTATATTTCCTTGTTTCCTTTCCTCACTGGGATATTTTCTCTGTTGGGGCCTCTGGGCTTATATCATCTTGCTTTTTCAACTAGGGTTGTAGCTTAGAAATTAATAATAATAATAATAACAATAATGACAATAATAATAGTAACAATAATAATAATAATAATAATAATAATAATAATAATAATAGAAAAGGCAAGAGGAATTTGTGACGAAATATGAAAATTAGTCCCATCTAAAATACGTTCACCGTAAACCTCCATATCAGGAAATCCATGAATTAATTCAAGGGTCCCATACAAAACGTGATATATTTTTCACCTGATGAAGTTATAAATTGATATGTTATCAAAAACAATAGCCAAAGGATTTGGGTTTTCTTTTGGATAGCAAGTGACCAATGACACTGTTAAACTTATATTACTGTTGTAGAATATAGTGAAGAGTATATCGCACTCAGTAGAGAGCATACCTCCACCACGGCGGCTATTTTCTCAAAACCAACTTGCCTTAGGGGTAATACGGTCGACCTTTGACCTTTGACTTTCAAAATTGAATCACTTCCACGTCTCAACATGACAATTAATCTCTGAAAATTTCACTACTGTGAGAGTAAAATTGTGGCCAGGAAGTTGTTCAAAAACAAACAAACAGACAAACGGGCGAAAAGATAACTTCCATCCAACTTCCTTGGCGGAGAGAAACATGGCAATAATTTGAACTGGACTATTTTACCTTGTTGGAGCCCTTGGGCTTATAGCATCCTACTTTTCCAACTACGGTTGTAGCTTAACTAGGATTAATAATAATAATAATAATAATAATAATAATAATAATAACAATAATAATAATATCTCTTTATTATTTCCTGTTGGAGCCCAGGGGCTTATAACATCATGCTTTTCCAACTAGGGTTGTAGCTTAGCTAGTATTAATAATAATAATGATAATATCATCATCTTTTAATTTTCCCTGTTGGAGCCCTTGGGCTTATAACATCATGCTTTTCCAACTAGGGTTGTAGCTTAGCTAGTATTAAGAATAATAATGATAATATCATCATCTTTTAATTTTCCCTGTTGGAGCCCTTGGGCATAATTATAGCATCATGCTTTTCCAACTAAGATTGTAGCTTAACTAGGATTAATAATAATAATAATAATAATAATAATAATAATAATAATAATAACAATAATAATAATAATAATATCTCTATTATTTCCTGTTGGAGCCCAGGGGCTTATAACATCATGCTTTTCCAACTAGGGTTGTAGCTTAGCTAATAATAATAATAATAATAATAATAATAATAATAAATTATCATCTCTGACCGCTTCGTTTAAGAGTAATTGACAACAGGGTCGCACGTTGCAAAAATGTCCTTTGCGATCTATTGTTCAACGCCGCTTTGATGAACAGATAAAAAAAGCGCACAAACAAACAACTAAATTCTCATACATCAAAGCTCAGTGATTCGTTATGTAGTCATGTCACTTCAAGGAAGTGTTACCAAATGATTTTGAGCCTAGTCGAAAACAAAACTTAACCAAACGGGCCACTCAGTAGAGCGCAGACTTCCGTTAGGGCAGCTTATTTCGGGGACCACTCAGTAGAGCGCAGACTTCCGCAAGGGCAGCAGCTTATCTCTGGGACCACTCAGTAGAGCGCAGACTTCCGTTAGGGCAGCTTATTTCGGGGACCACTCAGTAGAGCGCAGACTTCCGCAAGGGCAGCAGCTTATCTCTGGGACCACTCAGTAGAGCGCAGACTTCCGTAAGGGCAGCTTATTTCGGGGACCACTCAGTAGAGCGCAGACTTTCGCAAGGGCTGCAGCTTATCTCTGGGACCACTCAGTAGAGCGCAGACTTCCGCAAGGGCAGCTTATCTCTGGGACCACTCAGTAGAGCGCAGACTTCCGCAAGGGCAGCTTATTTCAGGGACCACTCAGTAGAGCGCAGACTTCCGCAAGGGTAGCAGCTTATCTCTGGGACCAATCAGTAGAGCGCAGACTTCCGTAAGGGCAGCTTATCTCTGGGACCACTCAGTAGAGCGCAGACTTCTGTAAGGGCAGCAGCTTATCTCTGGGACCACTCAGTAGAGCGCAGACTTCCGTAAGGGCAGCTTATTTCGGGGACCACTCTGTAGAGCGCAGACTTCCGCAAGGGCAGCAGCTTATCTCTGGGATCACTCAGTAGAGCGCAGACTTCCGTAAGGGCAGCTTATTTCGGGGACCACTCAGTAGAGCGCAGACTTCCGCAAGGGCAGCAGCTTATCTCTGGGACCACTCAGTAGAGCGCAGACTTCCGCAAGGGCAGCTTATTTCAGGGACCACTCAGTAGAGCGCAGACTTCCGCAAGGGCAGCAGCTTATCTCTGGGACCACTCAGTAGAGCGCAGACTTCCGTAAGGGCAGCTTATCTCTGGGACCACTCAGTAGAGCGCAGACTTCCGTAAGGGCAGCTTATCTCTGGGACCACTCAGTAGAGCGCAGACTTCCGTAAGGGCAGCTTATCTCTGGGACCACTCAGTAGAGCGCAGACTTCCGTAAGGGCAGCAGCTTATCTCTGGGACCACTCAGTAGAGCGCAGACTTCCGTAAGTCAGCTTATTTCCGGGACCACTCAGTAGAGCGCAGACTTCCGTAAGGGCAGCTTATTTCGGGAACCACTCAGTAGAGCGCAGACTTCCGCAAGGGCAGCAGCTTATCTCTGGGACCACTCAGTAGAGCGCAGACTTCCGTAAGGGCAGCTTATTTCGGGGACCACTCAGTAGAGCGCAGACTTCCGCAAGGGCAGCAGCTTATCTCTGGGACCACTCAGTAGAGCGCAGACTTCCGTAAGGGCAGCTTATTTCGGGGACCACTCAGTAGAGCGCAGACTTCCGCAAGGGCAGCAGCTTATCTCTGGGACCACTCAGTAGAGCGCAGACTTCCGCAAGGGCAGCTTATTTCGAGGACCACTCAGTAGAGCGCAGACTTCCGCAAGGGCAGCAGCTTATCTCTGGGACCACTCAGTAGTGCGCACACTTCCGCAAGGGCAGCTTATTTCGGGGACCACTCAGTAGTGCGCACACTTCCGCAAGGGCAGCAGCTTATCTCTGGGACCCCTCAGTAGAGCGCAGACTTCCGCAAGGGCAGCAGCTTATCTCTGGGACCACTCAGTAGAGCGCAGACTTCCGCAAGGGCAGCAGCTTATCTCTGGGACCACTCAGTAGAGCGCAGACTTCCACAAGGGCAGCTTATTTCTTGACCCTTCGGGCTGATTTTGGACGTTTTGCTCGTCCGTGACCTTTAATATTGTTACTGTTCTTAAAATATTTCATTTTGATTGTTAATTACTTCTCTTGTAGTTTATCTACTGCCTTATTTCCTTTCGTCACTGGGCTATTTTCCCTGTTGGAGCTCTTGTGCTTATGGTATCTTGCTTTCCCAACTAGGGTTAGAGCTTAGAAAATAATAATAATAATAATAATAATAAAGTAAATTCAGTGTTTGATATGTACATCTTCCAGGTATACAGATTCTGAAATAAATTCACTTCGCCAGGAAGAAATGAACTTTTAGTTTACACTTTACTTTTCACTATTAGCCCACAAGAAGCCAATAATGATATTAACTGGGAGTACAGCAGAATTGCCAATGTTTTCCACTCTATATATCTAGTATCCCAATATACACCTAATATTATGCAACCTAACAAACACCCTTAATAATTCAATGTCCATTTCTGCCAAGTGATCTACTTCATGCATTACAGCCAAAATATGAATTCCTTTCAAACCCACTTCTGTATATCAGATACATTCTTCTCTGAAATCAATTGTGGATTATTAAGGGGAAGCCGTATTCAAAGAAGAACCTAAATTAAAAATTGAATAAGCTGAGTCTATTCCTTCTCGATGACCTTTGTTGAATTCAGTCTCTTGATAATGAATATATAAAGGGTTAATAAAGAAACTCAATGATATAGAATATATAAAGGGTTAATAAGGAAACAATAAATATTGAATATATAATGGCTTAATATGGAAATTCACATTGATAATGAATATATAGTGTTAATAGGGAAACTTTATGATGTAGAATATATAAAGGGTTAATAAGGAAACTCAATGATGTAGAATAAATAAAAGGTTAATATGGAAACTTAAAAAGATAATGAATAAATGAAAGGTTAATACGGAAACTCAATGATAATGAGAATATAAAGGGTTAATAAGGAAACTCAATGATATTGAATATATTATGGGTTAATAAGAAAATTAGAAAATGATAATGGATAAAGGGTTAATAAGGAAACTTAAAATGATAATGAATAAAGGGTTAATAAGGAAACTCAATATGATAATGAATAAAGGGTTAATAAGGAAACTCAATATGATAACGAATAAAGGGTTATAAAATAAGGAAACTCAAAATGATAATGAATAAAGGGTTAATAAGGAAACTCAATGATAATGAATACAAACTTAGTAAGATAATGAATATATGAAAGGTTAATACAGAAACTCAATGATAATGAGAATATAAAGGGTTAATAAGGAAACTCAATGATTTTGAATATATAATGGGTTAATAAGGAAATTCGAAAATTATAATGAATAAAGGGTTACTAAGGAAACTCAAAATGATAATGAATAAAGGGTTAACAAGGAAACTCAAAATGATAATGAAAAAAGGGTTAATAAGGAAACTCAATATGATAACGAATAACGGGTTATATAATAAGGAAACTCAATGATAATGAATACATAAAGGGTTAAAAAGGAAACTTAAAAAGATAATGAATACATGAAAGTTAATAAGGAAACTCATGATAATGAGAATATAAAGGGTTAATAAGTAAACTCTATGATAATGAATATATAAAACTAATATACTCTTACAGACTTTGTTTCGAGCGCTAAAACCACAAATTATGTGATAATATACTGTTCATATATCAATAATTTTCTTCTATAATAAAACACTACAAGCTAGAATATATTGTTATTATTATTACTACTTGCTAAGCCACAACCCTTGTTGGAAAAGCAGGATGCAATAAGCCCAAGGAGGCCTACGGGGAAAAATATCCCAGTGAAGAAAGGATATAAGGATATAAATAAATTGCAAGATAAGGAATGATCAATTAAAATATTTTAAGAACAGTAACATTAAAATAGATCTTTCACATATAAACCATAAAAAATTATTTATGTCAGCCTGGTGAACCTAATTTTACAGAATCTACAAAGGTAATAATACATCTACAACATTTAAAGGTTTTATAGTTTATATATGAAATATCTATTTTGAAGTTGTTACGGTTATTAATATATATATTTTATTTCTTCCTTGTTTTCTTTCCCCACTGGGCTATTTTCCCTGTTGGATCCCCTGGGCTAATAGCATCCTGCTTCTCCAACTAGAGGTGTAACTTAGCAAGTAATAAAAATGATATTAATATTAATAATAATAATAATAATAATAATAATAATAATGATACTAATAATAATAATAATAATAATAATCTCCTTCAACATAAATAATAATAATAATCATAATAAATAATATCAATAATAATAATAATCTCCTTCAACATAAATACTAATAATCATAATAAATAATAACAACAATAACAACAACAACAACAACAACAATAATAATAATAATAATAATAATAATAATAATAATCTCCTTCAACATAAAGCAGTTGATATCCACCTTGTTAAGAACCTGTCAGGTAACGAATAATAATCATAATAAATAATATCAATAATAATAATAATCTCCTTCAACATAAATACTAATAATCATAATAAATAATAACAACAATAACAACAACAACAACAACAACAATAATAATAATAATAATAATAATAATAATAATCTCCTTCAACATAAAGCAGTTGATATCCACCTTGTTAAGAACCTGTCAGGTAACGGATGCCTACCCAAATATCCCATACTAAACGTCTGACGGGTAACAACGAGACACCTTAACTAATTCATCTCGATGGCCGACTGGAGCAATACGCTTCACTCCACGAACCACAATAAGAACTGGATCGAAGCGTAGAATAACAGGAGGATTAACACTGCCTTGCCCTTCCAGGCACTTTAAATTCATAGTGTTCAATGTATATTTCTTAAAGGGCATAAATATTGACATAACAAGTGCCGCGGTCAGCGCTGCGGGTCACGGTTCATACATGTTTATAGAGATTCAGTCAATATGGATGGTTTGTATGTATCAAGTATGGAGTGGGACTCCTCTTGCGCTACACGGTGGAACTGATTCATGCATGTTCAGGATGTGGAATAAAAGAGGACAGACAGAGAGAGAGAGGAGAGAGAGAGAGGAGAGAGAGAGAGAGAAGATTGGAGCCTTTATCCGAGTTGTTCATCTGAAGTATCTTAAATAGACATTACAGTAAAGATTATTATTATCAATATTATTAATTATCATCAATATTATTACTATGTACTATGGAGCGTGAAGTAGGAGAGGACGAATTGGAGGAAGTATTGATTTAAAAGCTCAAGATAGGGACGATTGGCGAAATCTAACTGAGGCCCTTTGCGTCAATAGGCGTGGGAGGAGATGATGATGATGATTATCATTACTTGCTAAGCTACAAAACTAGTTGGAAAAGAAGGATGCTATAAGCCTGAAGAGGGAAAAAGGGGAAGAAGATTTAAATAGAGCTTTTGTCAGATACAGATCTGAATTGCAATACAGGTGTTCATCTTTCGAACTTCTATAAACGTTAACAACCAGCGTTGCCAGGTTGGCCCTTTTTAAGGACAAAAACCTAAAATTTGGCCTTTTTGAAATTGTTTGGGCCTTGGTGTGGACTGGCACAGAAAGATCATGAACAGACGCAAGAGGGAGGAAATGTCTGAGGTCTTTGTTCTGCAGTGTAACAGTAACGGCTGATGATGTTGATGATAAAGATATTAAATTTCAAAAAAATATAACTGGGCAATTCATCAGTGAGAATAACGTAAATTTAAAATGTCATTTCATAAATAGAAAGACTGTTTAAACTACACCATTTATGGCAGTACCTGAGAGAGAGAGAGAGAGAGAGAGAGAGAGAGAGATTTAAAATGTCAATTTTAAAATTAGCTAGAAAAAGAATGTTTCAATTTTGCACCATTCATGGCAGGTACCTGAGAGAGAGAGAGAGAGAGAGAGAGAGAGAGAGAGAGAATTTAAGATGTCAGTTTTTAAATTACCAAAAAAAAGAATGTTTAATTTTTGCACCATTCATGGCAGGTACCTGAGAGTGAGAGAGAGAGAGAGAGAGAGAGAGAGAGAAAGAGAGAGAGAGAGAGAGAGAGAGAGAGAGAGAGAGAATTTAAGATGTCAGTTTTTTTAAATTACCAAAAAAAAGAATGTTTAATTTTTGCACCATTCATGGCAGGTACCTGAGAGAGAGAGAGAGAGAGAGAGAGAGAGAATTTAAGATGTCAGTTTTTAAATTACCAAAAAAAAGAATGTTTAATTTTTGCACCATTCATGGCAGGTACCTGAGAGAGAGAGAGAGAGAGAGAGAGAGAGAGATATTCGCTCATGGAAAACAACGCAAGCGTTGAAAAAACACGTAAATATTCACCCTTTGCATGACTTACTCCTTCCGGCAAAGACTTGGCCTTCTCCAACCGATTAGTCAAGGAAATAACAATTACTGTTTACTGAGAAAGAACAACAAGAGGAACACCAGCGGTAACAGGTAGAACAACAACGGCATCAAGATATCATTAATAAAACATTAATGCAAACAAAGTTTAGCAACAATAACAAACTGGTGAAAGGTTGTAACAATTTCCACAACAGGATGAAATCTAGAACTATATAACAGGCAAATAAACAACTGAAGTAACTACAAGCTAACGACGATAGCAACAACAACAACAGGAGAGAGAGAGAGAGAGAGAGAGAGAGAGAGAGAGAGAGAGAGTATTCCTGATAAACCTGAAACATTAATTATGCAAAAAAATGGAAACGTAGAATAGGAAGACGAGATACTTGTAGGAATAACAGGGTCTGGGAGAGAGAGAGAGAGAGAGAGGAGAGAGAGAGAGAGAGAGAATTCCTGATAAAACTGATAGGAAGAGACTGTACATTACTTACCCAATAATAATAATCATAATAACTAAAACAACAGTAGGAACAAGAGGAGAAATTACAAGAGAATAAAGAAAAAAGTAATAATAGCAACAGCTGCAGTAACAACAGCAGCCAAAAGGAGGGGAGGAAGAGGGAGGAGGAGGAGGGAGGAGGAGGAGGTAGCAGCAGCCACGTTCGATTGTTTATTTATGTGTTGTTTTGTTGATCTCTTCCCCTTCCCGACGCCCTTCATACTTGTTTCCCTCCACCACCTATTATTGCAGGTAGTCATGCGTTGGAGTTTCCGCTCCTCTCTCTCTCTCTCTCTCTCTCTCTCTCTCTCTCCCTAGACCCTGTTATTCCTATGAGCATTTCTCTTTCTATCATGCATTCCTTTTGTTGTCTTATTAATGTCTTAGTTTTATCAGAAATACTTTGCCTCTCTCTCTCTCTCCTCTCTCTCTCTCTCCTCCCCCTTGCATTTCCTGGTACATCTTCTTTATCGCTTGAAATGTTCTCTTTGTCTGTCTCTCTCTAAATTTTTTTTTAAAAAGAATTAGATTTAGATTTAGAATCCAAATTAAGAGAGAAATCTAAAGTCTTCCATTTGATGTTAATGAAGAATAAAATAAATCCTTGTTTAGTTTTACAGTAAAAATCATAATCTAAAAAAAAATAATAATAAAAATAATAAAAAAAAAAAAAGATATGGACATGGGCAGGATATAATAATGAGATTGACAGTAAATAGATGGACATAGAGAATAACAGAATAAGTCTCTAGAGATTACATAAGAAGCAGGGAAAGGAAGAGAAGGCGATTGATTGACGAACTAAGAAAATTTGGGGCTATAAACTGGCATAGAGAGAACAGAAAAAGACGCGAGTGAAGGACATGTCTGAGGCCCTTGTTCTGCAGTGGACTAGTAATGGCTGATGAAGAGGAGGATGATGATGATGATGATGAAAAATCATAATAAACACCTAAATTAATGAAAACTGGCAATGTGCTCCTAATAAATAAGAACATTGGTCAGCTCACATGCCCCCCCCCCCCCCTTAAGTGTACCCCAACATAGATATTTTTCAAAGGAACTATTACACTTTCCTTTCTCGACACTATAGTCAATTGCTTTTAATGAGGCGCATTTGCGCCGATTCGCAGCGGTGCCCCTTTAGCTCGGAAAAGTTTCCTGATCGCTGATTGGTTAGGAAACTTTCCGAACTAAAACGGCACCGCTGCGAGTCGATGCAAATCTGCCTCGCTAAAAAAATTCCCATAGGAATATAACTGTTTAGGGTGGCTAAGCTCATCGAGTTGCTTGTTTTTATTTTTCATTTTCTTTCATCTTCTGTTTTGTTGAAATGAAGTGGTTATGCTAAATCAGCATTTCATGTTATTTTACCCTGATGACTTCATTTTCATTTACTTGTAGTTTCTATGAGTGTATTGTATAGATTATAATAATTTCTTATTATATAAATAAATAAATATATATATATATATATATATATATATATATATAAGACCCAGGCCTACATGGCTGAGGATCTTGAAGCGTGTAGACGGAGATGATGAATAGAAAAGTATTGAATTAAAAGCACAAGATAGAGAAGACTGGCAAAATCTAATCAAGGCCTTTGCGTCAATAGGCGTAAGAGGATATATAAATATATGTATATATATGTGTATATGTGTATATATATATATATATATATATAGATGGCTATAAATTAATTCAGGCCAAATTAACGAAAAAATAGAAGCAGAACGAAAGGTCATTTTGGGGTAGATAGTCTAATCACTATGAAAACTAATTTTCAAAACGAAAAAAAAAAAATATTTTCGAATTTAATAGGTCTATAAACTTCCAAAAACTTCCGAGTAACTCCTGATCTTTCCAGCATTACTTCGTAATCTAAAGTTCTGATAATACATTGAAAAATAATAATGGGGAGAGAGAGAGAGAGAGGAGAGAGAGAGAGAGAGAGAGAGAAAATTGTACTAAATTTGAAGATTCTTGTGTGTCTGTGAGAGAGAAATTATATAAATTTGAAGATTCTTGAGAGAGAGAGAGAGAGAGAGAGAGAGAGAGAGAGAGAGAGCGGCATTTACTTAAGAAATCTCCTCAACATGACATACCGACATCTAAGACTTGAAAGAAAAACTCCGTCATAATGTAACGCATAACATCTAATAGCTGTGACTGGCGAATCACATTAGAAATTGCTTGTTTCATTGATTGGATACGACGATGCAAATCCGCCCAGTCTCATGTTCGCTTCGAAAATGACTATTTGTTTCGGTCTAAGTTATTACGAAAATTAGAGGGGCCACTCAGTAGAATGCAGACCTCCGTCAAGGTAGTTTTTATCTCGACCTTTTAGACCGAGTCTGGATGTTTTGCTCGTCCATTGGATATCATGAAAATTAGATTTCAGTAATAGCCATGGCGGCCATTTTGGATTTTGGGCATTTTACCACTTCTGTCCGGTAGCAATTTTGACCGTGACCTTGACCTTTGACCTTCCAAAATTCTATTTGTCTCGGACTGAGCTATTACGAAAATTCAGGGGCACTCAGTAGAGCACATACCTCCGTCAGGGCAGCTTATTTCTCGATCATTTGGACTGTTTTAGGGCGTTTTACTAGTCCGTGACCTTGACCTTTGACCTTCCAAAATTCTATTTGTCTCGGACTAAGCTATTACGAAAATTAGAGGGGCACTCAGTAGAGCGCAGACCTCCGTCAGGGAAGCTTATTTCTCGACATTTTCGGAGGTTTGCTCGTCAGTGACCTTGACCTTTGACGTTCCAAAATACTACTTGTCACTCACTAGAGCGCAGACCTCCGTCAAGGCAATATTTTCACGACCTTTTGGACTGATTTTGGGCGTTTGGTGGTCCGTGACCTTGACCTTCGACCTTCCAAAATCTAATCATTTCCTGCTCTTTACAAAACAGTTTAAAATCCATGAAAGTTTCAATACTTTACAATTATAATTCTCCCCGTATGTTTGATGACCTCAATATGACCATTTGCTTGACCTTGACCTTAGATTCGACCTTCACATGTATGATTTGGCGTGGAATTTCATACTCTCATATATGAGCCAGGTTTAAAGTATATATTACAATGATGTACAAACTTATGGCTGACTACGTGAAAGTTAATCCCTGCAAGTTTTATTACTCGACGGTTAAAATTGTGGCCAGGACGCTGTTCACAAACAAAAAAAAAACACACGCAAATAAACAAACAAACAGGGGATAACACATAACCTCCTTCCAACTTCATTAGCAGAGGTAATGAATATTTGTCTCGGACTAAGGTATTACGAGAAAGGTAAAAATATATATCTTTATTTTCCACTTTTCTTTTTTGGCATTACGAAAGATTCAAGATATCTTGAAAAAGGAAATATGTTTCATTCATGAGTATTACCGCACACACACTAACAGGTGATAAAACATAACCTCCTTCCAACTTTGTTAGCAGAGGTAATGAATATTTGTCTCGGACTAAGGTATTACGAAAAAGGTAAAAATATACATCTTTATCTCCCACTTTTTTTGTGGCATTACGAAAGATTCAAGATATCTTGAAAAAGGAAACATGTTTCATTCATGAGTATTAACACACACAAACAAACACACAAACAGGTGATAAAACGTAACCTCCTTCCAACTTCATTAGCAGAGGTAATGAATATTTGTCTCGGACTAAGGTATTACGAGAAAAGTAAAAATATACATCTTTTTTTCCCACTTTTCTTTTTTTTTTTTTTGGCATTACGAAAGATTCAAGATGTCTTGAAAAAGGAAACATGTTTCATTCATGAGTATTAACATCCATGTACACGCCTTGTCTATGTACTCCAGTAATGAGTTATTTGTTTCGACATAAGCTATTACGATAGAATAATGCAACATTCGTCCAATTTTTTTTTACTAAAAGCTGTATTGAAAGAATCAAGATTCTAGTTTTGGCATGAAGTAATTATCGATTGATGAGTATGTATATTAATTATCATAATATGATATACAAAAAACAACTTTAAAGATATACACTTCTATAAATGCATTTTAAACTTAAAAGTCACATTTAAAAAATCACAGATATTTTATTGTTTTCAATTCGCAGTCTTTTTATTGTTTATATATGACATATCAGTTTTTTGACGTTAATAGTTTATATAGGACATAACTGTTTTGACGCTTTTACTGTTTTTAGAATGATATATTGTTAATTTATTCTCATCATTTATTTATTTCCTTATTTCCTTTCCTCACTGGGCTATATTTTTCCCTGTTGGAGCCCTTAGGCTTATAGCATCTTGCTTTTCCAACTATAGTCCATTTCTTTTAGCGAGGCAGATTTGCAACGACTCGCAGAGGTGCCCTTTTAGCACGGAAGTTTCCTGATCGCTGATTGGTTGGACAAGATAATTCTAACCAATCAGCGATCAGGAAACCTTTCCGAGCTAAAAGGGCACCGCTGCGAGTCGGTGCAAATCTGCCTCGCTAAAAGAAATGGACTATAGGGTTGTAGCTTGGCTAGTAACAACAACAATAATAATAATAATAATAATAATAATAATAATAATAATAATAATAACAAAATCCATTTCCATCAGCAATCGTCGAGGACTAGATAATTCTAACCAATAAGCGATCAGGAAACTTTTCCGAGCTAAAAGGGCACCGCTGCGAGTCAGTGCAAATCTTTTCGCTCGGAAAAGTTTCCTGATCGCTGATTGGTTGAACAAGATAATTCTAACCAATCAGCGATCAGGAAACTTTTCCGAGCTAAAAGGGCACCGCTGCGAGTCAGTGCAAATCTTTTCGCTCGGAAAAGTTTCCTGATCGCTGATTGGTTTGAACAAGATAATTCTAACTAATCAGCGATCAGGAAACTTTTCCGAGCTAAAAGGGCACCGCCTGCGAGTCGGTGCAAATCTTTTAGCTCGGAAAAGTTTCCTGATCGCTGATTGGTTGAACAAGATAATTCTAACCAATCAGCGATCAGGAAACTTTTCGAGCTAAAAGGGCACCGCTGCGAGTCGGTGCAAATCTTTTAGCTCGGAAAAGTTTCCTGATCGCTGATTGGTTGAACAAGATAATTCTAACCAATCAGCGATCGGAAAACTTTTCCGAGCTAAAAAGGGCACCGCTTCCAGTCGGTGCAAATCTGCCTCGCTAAAAGAAATGGACTACAGGGTTGTAGCTTGGCTAATAATAATAATAATAATAATAATAATAATAATAATAATAACAAAATCCATTTCCATCCGCAATCGTCGATAATGTGACGCCACATATTTAACTGGAACATCAATCGATCATGATCCAAGAGGAATCGTGAATCAAGATATTTTTTCATATCGTGATATGAGTAAAATCTTCAAGTGCCCATTTGAACGACCAGGCAATAAATGCATCAAGGAAAAGGTGCAAAAGTAATGTATAACAGTCAAGCAAATCTCTCCACAGTCGATCCATAATAGCTCGCAAGCAAGCAAATCTCTATTCAGTCGATGCATAATATCTCTTTCAAAAAGAAGGCCAATTAAGTAGGTTTGTGTATAAGTTAAAAACTAATTACATAATCAATAACAATCCTTTAGAATATTGAGAGTTAAGTGGCAGCACAGGATTAGAAATGAAACTATAAGAGAGATTATTCAAGTGCCATATGTGGATGAGATCATGGTGAGGGGTAGATGGAGATGGTTTGGACATGCTCTTCGCACTCCCCGAAAAAGATTAGTTCACCAAACTTTAGACTGGGCTCCACAAAGCACTAGAAGAGTTGGAAGACCCAGCCCTACATGGCTGAAGACTATGAAGCGGGAAGTAGGATGTGATGGATGGAGAAGTATTGATTTAGAGGCTCAAGATAGAGACGCCTGGCGAAATCTAACCGAGGGCCCTTTGCGCCAACAGGCGTGGGAGGAGATGATGATGATGATGATGCAACTTACTCCATTCTGTTTTGAGACTTAAAATCTCTACAAAGACGATATTATAGCTGACTTTGTTACTGTATATATATATATATATATATATATCTTCATTGCAATGTGCAGTATATACTCCAATCGGATATCTGGCTTCAAATCTTTACAATGACAATATATCCGCCAAGTTTGGTAAGTAGTAATAATTCTAATATTTTGAATATATATATATATATATATATATACCACATTTGTGTATTATATATTTTCATTATTTCATCAATTGCAAGCCCGTATAAACATATACAAGTCTATATAACACTCAAATATCAGCATTACTTAAAGTTTAAAGGTATCTGCTTTCAGTTCCACTTTCTTCAGAATAGAAGATCACCAGAACGTCAGCCGGACAAGAACAATCCTCCATAATGGAGTCCAACCACAGCAGTGGCCTCCCCAGTAAACAGCTTAAACTCACGGTCCCGGGCTGGGATCGATCTGCTGCCATGCGAATGCCAGGCTAACACATTACCACGGGGCTGTTGTGGCCTGACTGGTAACGTCTCTGCCTGATGTTTGCCAGTCGGGAGTTCGAGTCCCGCTCAGTCTCATTAGTGCCATTAGTGTCTGCAACCTTACTATCCTTGTGAGCTAAGGTTCGGGGGTTTAGGGCAGCCTCTAGGTCTATCTGTTGAGTCATCAGCAGCCATTGCCTGGCCCTCCTTGGTCCTAGCTTGGGTGGAGAGGGAGCTTGGGCGCTAATCATATGGTATATGGTTAGTCTCTAGGGCATTGTTCTGCTTGATAGGGCAATGTCACTGTCTCTTGCCTCTGTCACTCATGAGCGGCCTTTAAATCTTTCAACTAGCCAGGAGGGTACTTGCAACAGAGGTAATTCTCCTCACCCCATTGCATAAAATGTATTTACAGCCACATACTTCCGTGTACGTATGTATATATTTACACCCACGTACTTGCGTGCATGACACATAAGTCAATAAGTGCGCGAGTATGCCACGAATCGGAGGCCCCTCAAAAAAAAAAAAAAAAAAAAAAAAAAATATATATATATATATATATATACACAGTATATATGTTTATATATTTACAGTATATATGTCTATATATATATATATTATTATATATATATATATATTAATATAGAGAGAGAGAGAGAGAGAGAGAGAGAGAGAGAGAAAATTATCATTCTTACTTGAAAGAGCTCTGTGCTTTGAGTTCATGCAAATAGAGAGAGAGAGAGAGAGAGAGAGAGAGAGAGAGAGAAAGGATTAACTAACAAAAGAAGTCCTGAAAATAGGAAGAAAAAGATGGCCTTCTCCTCTCGCCCTTCCGTGACTATATTCATATTTTGGGCGAACTAATACATCTATTTGTACCTCGGAACTGTATATACATTCACGAAGGCTCTTAGCGCCGGGCTTATTTTCTTATTCTGGACTTTTTTTTTTTTTTAACCCGTCGATATCTAATAAGACCAACTTTATGATTATTTGACAAATAGATATGGATTAAACAAACACACGGCCCCGCAGTGCATGTTGGCCGGATTTCAACAGACATGAATTTAGAGAGAGAGAGAGAGAGAGAGAGAGAGAGAGAGAGAGACAGAGAGAGAGCATTCTAATTTGAAAGAGCTCTGTGCTTTGAGTTCATGTAAAGAGAGAGAGAGAGAGGAGAGAGAGAGAGAGAGAGAGGCATTCTAATTTGAAAGAGCTCTGTGCTTAGAGTTCATGTAAATAGAGAGAGAGAGAGAGAGAGAGAGAGAGAGAGAGAGGCATTCTTATTTGAAAGAGCTCTGTGCTTTGAGTTCATGTAAAGAGAGAGAGAGAGAGAGAGAGAGAGAGAGAGAGGCATTCTTATTTGAAAGAGCTCTGTGCTTTGAGTTCATGTAAAGAGAGAGAGAGAGAGAGAGAGAGAGAGAGGCATTCTTATTTGAAAGAGCTCTGTGCTTTGAGTTCATGTAAAGAGAGAGAGAGAGAGAGAGAGAGAGAGAGAGAGAGATTATCTTTATTTGCTAGAGCTCTGTGCTTTGAGTTCATGTAAGTAGAGAGAGAGAGAGAGAGAGAGAGAGAGAGAGAGAGAGGCATTCTTATTTGAAAGAGCTCTGTGCTTTGAGTTCATGTAAAAAGAGAGAGAGAGAGAGAGAGAGAGAGAGAGAGAGAGAGATATTATTCTTATTTGAAAGATATCTGTACTTCGAATTCTTATGGATATATAGAGAGAAAGAGAGAGATGGTGAAGGAAAGATAATATGTCAAGTGTTCTAGAAAGGATTTAAACTACTGAATGTCTTAAAATCATATTCTGACGAACATTATGGGACTCAACTGTTGAATACAAGACTGTTTTATTTTGCTTGGTGTTAAATTTTCATTTGGAAGGATACTCAATTTGTTATAAATATTTTCATACTTAGGTAAACTAAAATTGTTGTACTATAGGAATGTATGTATTTGTAAATAAACCACAACAAACATGCGTATGTGTGTATGTATGTTTGAGTGCATATGTATAAATAACGTCCCTTAAAAGTCATCTAGTTTTAAATGGTAAGACGAACGATGTTGATAAGCAATCCAGATGGTCGTAGCTTGGCTAATAATAATAATAATAATAATAATAATAATAATAATAATAATAATAATAATAATAATAATTACAGAGAAAATAGCTAAGTGAGGAAAAGAAACAATGAAATAAATACAATTTTTCAGTTTTTTATGGTTTTTGTTTTGGTGAAATATTCGTCATGTAAAAGATAAAATTACGTGAAAATATATGACCTTTAAAATCCTCGTTCTAAAGAGCTTTGACACATCGTTAACGAGTTCCAAATGGTGCTCGAACTGACCACAATTCTTGGGTACACGAGCAGAGAGCATACAATGTAACGATTAACATTTCTAAGATTCGCTTGAAATATAAAGTCACATAATGAATTAATTTTTGACTTGCATGTCTAATTTGACTTACAAGTCTAAGTCTAATTCCCGTTTATAATTGAACTACAATGTCCAGTAGGTTCTCCATTTTAGGACAGAGCTTCTAAGAATCGTCTTTTTTTTGGCCACATACATCACGACCTAAATATTAAGTGATATGCTTAATAGGGAGCGATTGTGACGTAGTTCCGGTAGGCCCTGCTGACCGTTGAGGTAGCAGCAGTAGGGGATTCAGCATATGAAGCTCCATTTGGCGGTGGATAACGGGGGAGGGTGAGCTGTGGCACTTCTAGCAGAACCAACCAAACTCGGCTGAATCCCTCGTCAGGCTGGGAGGAGCGAAGAGAGCAGGAGTGCCATTTCTTCCCTTTTTTGATGGCTAACCCCACAAAGTTGAGGCAAGTGCCTTGGTAAATAGATAGATATTGAATTTTCGTTATCTTTTGTTCTAGAAATCTGAACATAAATATTTTCCGTTTGATAACTGTTCTATAAATATTTCCAAATGGTGCCATTTAAACCCAGAGTAACTAAAATCGATAACGTCTATTCTATACGATTTTTTTTTTTTTCAAATAATGTACATTCAGTCTATACCTAATAGTTAATAAAAAAAAACTAATGATTCTCATTTAATGTGAACCAAATGGAAAAAAATCAAAGAGACTTCAACAGCTTAAAGAAGTCAAGGTGGAAATTAAGCCTTTTACCCCCATCATAAGGTTAAATTTCGAGCACATTTTGCTAAATATTTTATCTAAATTGCTCTAATAGGCTTAATTTTTGTCCTACAAAATGCCTGAAGTTTCTCATAAAATTATCAAAAATATGTAAAAACATGTAATTAACAGTGTTTTGCAAGAACGTATCGGTACGCCCTTTGGGGTGAAAGGGTTAAAGATGAAATAGTTGAGCCACCCATCCTTTATGGAAACGAACTGCTGATGTGGAATAAAAATGAAAGTAGAAGGATTAAGGCTTCTAAGGTGAACTGTTTACTATGACCATTCTGTTGGATGGAGTTCGAGACCCGTTCAAGCACGATGGATTCTTGTAGTGTCTACAACCTCCCTATCTTTGTGAGCTAAGGATTGGGGCGCTTGGAGGGTGCTTATAGGTCTAACGGATGAGTCATCGGCAGCCATTACATGGCCCTCCATTGAACAAGCAAGTTATGAACTATTCGAAGCAACTTTGTACCAATAAAGAACTAACAAGGGACAAAAAACCGAACGTCACTTGCTTAACTTTCTTGAACATCAAATGAACAAATAAAGAACTAAACGAGGGACCAAAAACCCAACGTCAATTGTCTTGAACATCAAATGAACCAATAAAGAACTAACAAGGGACCAAAAACCGAACATCACTTACTTGAACATCAAAACATTTCATGTCAAATGTTGCTCTTACAATACTCCATCGCAGTCACGATTTCTTCCTTGCTAACATTTTAAAAAAACTGGGTCTCCTTTCCCTTTAAACATTCAATTAAACCCATCAGGAAGCAATATGGCATGTTGATATACAAATGAGTAAAGAACAACTCACCCTGACTAGAGAAAAAAAAACTGGAAAGATATCAGACCAACCGCTCATTTTAGTCTCAGACTTTCAGACTTCTTGCGCCCATTTAAGTGGAAAGAGTTTTTCCCCTATGGATAAACACTCTCATTCTGCGATAATGGCGGGTATATTCGCCACTTGATCCCCTAATTTATTTACAAGCCATTCCGTAATAGTTGGGTCTCTTTCGTCATAAACACCGCTATTTGACTGTTGGGTTCATTACGTTCTCGTGAATCACAATTTCTTAGGTTTCGTAACCGTCAATGGGATGAAAAAATGAGTTAGCTATTAAATGATTTTTTTGCTATTTTTTGTGAAATGGTAAAAACGTCGTGTTGGTTTATGGGAGCAGTCAAAATTTCCAAGATACAGCTGGCTTTATTAATTCCGGTACACTTCATAAGAAGCTAAGTAAACGTCTGACAACTGTATATTGCGAAGTTATAAAGTGGTTGACTTCATTACTTTCCGTACACTTCACGAGAAGCTAAGTAGACGTCTGACAGCTGTACATTGTAAAGTTATAAAATAGTTGGCTTCATTAATTCCGGTTCACTTCACGAGAAGCTGAGTAGATGTGTGGACAACTGTACATTGTAAAGTAGTTGGCTTCATTGATTCCGGTACACTTCACGAGAAGCTAAGCAGATGTGTGACAACTGTACATTGTAAAGTTCCGGTACACTTCCCGGGAAGCAAAGTAGATGGTGTGACAAGTGTACATTGTAAAGTTCCGGTACACTTCACGAGAAGTTAAGTAGATGTGTGACAAGTGTACATTGTAAAGTTCCGGTACACTTCACGAGAAGCTAAGTAGATGTGTGACAAGTGTACATTGTAAAGTTCCGGTACACTTCACGATAAGTTAAGTAGATGTGTGACAAGTGTACATTGTAAAGTTCCGGTACACTTCACGAGAAGCTAAGTAGATGTGTGACAACTGTAACATTGTAAAGTAGTTGAATTCATTGATTCCGGTACACTTCACGAGAAGCTGAGTAGATGTGTGACAACTGTACATTGTAAAGTTCCGGTACACTTCACGAGAAGCTAAGTAGATGTGTGACAACTATACATTGTAAAGTAGTTGAATTCATTGATTCCGGTACACTTCACGAGAAGCTGAGTAGATGTATGACAACTGTACATTGTAAAGTTCCGGTACACTTCACGAGAAGCTAAGTAGATATGTGAAAACTGTACATTGTAAAGTTCCGGTACACTTCACGAGAAGCTAAGTAGATGTGTGACAACTGTACATTGTAAAGTAGTTGAATTCATTGATTCCGGTACACTTCACGAGAAGCTGAGTAGATGTGTGACAACTGTACATTGTAAAGTTCCGGTACACTTCACGAGAAGCTGAGTAGATGTGTGACAACTGTACATTATAAAGTTCCGGTACACTTCACGAGAAGCTAAGTAGATGTGTGACAATTATACATTGTAAAGTAGTTGAATTCATTGATTACGGTACACTTCACGAGAAGCTGAGTAGATGTGTGACAACTGTACATTGTAAAGTTCCGGTACACTTCACGAGAAGCTAAGTAGATGTGTGACAACTTGTACATTGTAAAGTTCCGTTACACTTCACGAGAAGCTGAGTAGATGTGTGACAACTGTACATTGTAAAGTTCCGGTACACTTCACGAGAAGCTAAGTAGATGTGTGACAAATGTACATTGTAAAGTTCCGGTACACTTCACGAGAAGCTAAGTAGATGTGTGACAACTATACATTGTAAAGTAGTTGAATTCATTGATTCCGTACACTTCACGAGAAGCTGAGTAGATGTGTGACAACTGTACATTGTAAAGTAGTTGGCTTCATTGATTCCGGTACACTTCACGAGAAGCTAAGTAGATGTGTGACAACTGTACATTGTAAAGTTCCGGTACACTTCACGAGAAGCTGAATAGATGTGTGGCAACTGTACATTGTAAAGTAGTTGAACTCATTGATTCCGGTACACTTCACGAAAAGCTGAGTAGATGTGGGGCAACTGTACATTGTAAAGTTCCGGTACACTTCACGAGAAGCTAAGTAGATGTGTGACAACTGTACATTGTAAAGTTCCAGTATACTTCACGAGAAGCCTAAGTAGATGTGTGACAACTATATCATTGTAAAGTAGTTGAGTTCATTGATTCCGGTACACTTCACGAGAAGCTGAGTAGATGTGTGACAACTGTACATTGTAAAGTAGTTGGCTTCATTGATTCCGGTACACTTCACGAGAAGCTAAGTAGATGTGTGGACAACTGTACATTGTAAAGTTCCGGTACACTTCATGAGAAGCTGAGTAGATGTGGTGGCAACTGTACATTGTAAAGTTCCGGTACACTTCACGAGAAGCTAAGTAGATGTGTGACAACTGTACATTGTAAAGTAGTTGAATTCATTGATTCCGGTACACTTCACGAAAAGCTGAGTAGATGTGTGGCAACTGTACATTGTAAAGTTCCGGTACACTTCATGAGAAGCTGAGTAGATGTGTGACAACTGTACATTGTAAAGTAGTTGAATTCATTGATTCCGGTACACTTCACGAAAATCTAAGTAGACGTCTGACAACTTTATACTGTAAAATAGCAGGTAAAGAATATTAACTTTCAGCAATGTAGCACGAATATTACGCACGAGGTAAACGAAGGCAGGTCACAAGAAGGCTGTGAAGGAAGCGGATAAGAAATAGGAGAAAAAAAAAGAGCCAATGCGAACGAGGAAGGATGTAGCAAGAGAATGCAAATATAGATAAACATGGATATAAATTTGGAGGAGAAAGAGGAAGAGAAAGAAGAAGAGGAGGAAGAGGAGGGGGAAGAAGAAGAGGAGGGGGGAAGGGAAGGGGAGGAAGAAGGAGAGCAAGTGGGGAGGAGGAGGAGGAGGAAAAGGACGAGGAGAAAGAAGAGGAGAATAGGGAGAGGAAGAGGAAGAGTAAGAGGAGGAAAGAGGAGGGAGGAGGAGGAGAAGGAGGAATAGAAAGAGGGGGAGGGGGAGGAGGGAGAGAGAAGAGTAGGGAGAGAAGGGCAGGGGTAGGGGAAGGGAGGTAAGAAGAATAGAAGGTTGATGGATTTCGACTTCCCCGAAACATCGCCGACTAGAACTGTCCAACAGAACCGTCCTTTTGCCATGACGGTCAAGAATATCGTACATCTGCCAACCACCAGACCAATAAACACGGTCTGGCGAATTTTCTTTAATATCAACCTCTCTACAAAAAGAAAAAAAAAAGAAAAAAAATTTGTCTTTATTCTGAGTGCATGAGACCAACCGTCATTGAGTTTCTTGATACGTGAATATTCATTATCAGACATGTCATTGAATGCGAGGGTGACTATGGACCGTTTAAGAGAGGTCACTGTGCTAAGCTTGATCTTGCGTGATCTATTCTTTCCCACGCACTTAAGTCTGAGTTTGGTGTGCATGCAATTGCACCTCTCTCTCTCTCTCTCTCTCTCTCTCTCTCTCTCTCTCTCAAGCATGAAGCAGAAGAAGCAATAAGTGACACATCAGTTTAGGTTCTCACCTGAGGATGAAAGATTTGAAAAATATTAAATAATGAGAGATTCTCTCTCTCTCTCTCTCTCTCTCTCTCTCTCTCTCTCTCTCTCAGCATGAAGCAGAAGCAATAAGTGACCACATCAGTTTAGGTTCTCACCTGAGGATGAAAGATTTGAAAAATATTAAATAATGAGAGATTCTCTCTCTCTCTCTCTCTCTCTCTCTCTCTCTCCTCTCTCATCTCTCTCTCTCTCTCCTCTCTCTCTCAAGCATGAAGCAGAAGAAGCAATAAGTGACACATCAGTTTAGGTTCTCACCTGAGGATGAAAGATTTGAAAAATATTAATAATGAGAGATTCTCTCTCTCTCTCTCTCTCTCTCTCTCTCTCTCTCTCTCTCTCTCTCTCTCTCTCTCTCTCAAGCATGAAGCAGAAGAAAGCAATAAGTGACACATAAGTTTAGGTTTCTCACCTGAGGATGAAAGATTTGAAAAATATCAAATAATGAGAGATTCTATCTCTCTCTCTCTCTCTCTCTCTCTCGTCTCTCTCTCTCTCTCTCTCTCTCTCTCTCTCTCTCTCATGCATGAAGCAGAAGCAATAAGTGACACATCAGTTTAGTGTTCTCGTATTCACCTGGAGATGAGACAATTGAAGAGTATCAAATAATGAGCGATTTCTTGCATTCTCTCTCTCTCTCTCTCTCTCTCTCTCTCTCTCTCTCATCACCTGGAGATCAGATATTTGAAGAATATCAAATAATGAGAGATTTATTTTATATTGCAGACGAAAAATGTCATTTTCTAACGAGAGAGAGAGAGAGAGAGAGAGAGAGAGAGAGAGAGAGATTCTACATCAACATATGTGACTGATGCTTTTCCATCTGAACACTTGGGTGGCTGGGGGGGGGGGGGTAGGGGGGCGGATATTACTTATACAACGGTGTATACAGATTTCTCAAGATCTTTATGTTCATCCCGATTTCTTAAAAGATTTTTATGTTCATCCCAATTTCTCAGTTTTTAGGTTCGTCCCGATTTCTTAAAGATTTTTATGTTCATCCCGGTTTCTTTAGGATTTTTAAGTTCGTTCTGATTTCTTAAAGATTTTTAAGTTCGTCCCGATTTCTTAAAGATTTTTATGTTCATCCAGATTTCTCAGTGTATTTAGGTTCGTCCCGATTTCTTAAAGATTTTTAGGTTCATCCCGATTTCTTAGTTTTTAGGTTCGTCCCAATTTTTCAGTTTTTAGGTTCATCCCGATTTCTCAGCTTTAAGGTTCATCCCGATTTCTCAGCTTTAAGGTTCGTCCCGATTTCTTAAATATTTTTAAGTTCATTTCGACTTCCCAAGATTTTTAGCATCATCCCGATTTTTAAATATTTTTAGGTTTTTTTCCTGAGAAAAAAAAAATCGTCTGCCTCTAACTTTCTTTTCTTCAGCTCTGTAAACTGAATCCCGAGGTTATCAATCACTTAATTTTTCCAATTTGATTATAAAGTTTTTCTATATTTTATTTCGTTCCGTACTTGGATTTAGCAATAATAACCACAATAATAAAAGACGTTCTTACCAAAAGCAGTTAAGGCATTACTTCCGGGGAAGCTGTTTAAAACATATTTCAGGCAGAAAAAAAAAAAAAAAAAAAAAAAAAAAAAGTGACGTCGAGAAGTTTTTATTATTAAGAGAAGAAAGATACGGGTTATCAAAAGTGTTTTCACCAATTTATGCAATTTCAAATAAGGATTTCTCGTTGCATTAAGAAAAAAAATAAATAAAAAGGTGTGAGGGAATTCAGAGATAGATATGGTTTCTTATTCTCAGAGGCATCTGAAAAAGCTGTGGTTTCATCACAGACATTTTCAGTATCTGAATAATTATTATCATTATTATTATTATCATCATTATTATTATTATTATCATTAGCTGAGCTACAACCCTAGTTGGAAAAGCAGGATGCTAAAAGCCCAAGGGTTCCAGCAGGGGAAAATATCCCAATAAGGAATAGATATAAGGAAATAAACTACAAGAGAACTAATGAACAATTAAAATGCAATATTTCAAGAACAGTAATGCAGGAAAACTTCATACGAGGTATCATCCTAAGCAGCAAGTTTTATCACAGACCTTTTCAGCACCTGAATTATTATTATTATCATTAGCTAAGCTACAACCCTAGTTGTAAAAGCAGGATAATATAAGCCCAGGGGCTCCAATACGGAAAATTAGCCCAGTGAGGAATGGAAACAAGGAAATAAACTACAAGAGAAGTAATGAACAATTAAAAGGAAATATTTTAAGAACAGCAATGCAGGTAAACTTCATACGAGTATACCGTAATACAGGTAAACTTCATACGAGTATACAGTAATAAAGGTAAACTTCATACGAGTATACAATAAGACAGGTAAACTTCACACGACTATACAGTAATACAGGTAAACTTCATACAAGTATACATTAATCCAGGTAGACTTCATACAAGTATACAGTAATACAGGTAAACTTCACACGATTATACAGTAATACAGGTAAACTTCATACGAGTATAAAATAATACAGGTAGACTTCATACGAGTATAAAATAATACAGGTAGACTTCATACGAGTTTACAATAATACAGGTAGACTTCATACGAGTATACAATAATACAGGTAGACTTCATACGAGTTTACAATAATACAGATAGACTTCATACGAGTATACAATAATACAGGTAGACTTCATACGAGTTTACAATAATACAGGTAGACTTCATACGAGTATACAATAATACAGGTAGACTTCATGCGAGTATAAAATAATACAGGTAGACTTCATACGAGTTTACAATAATACAGGTAGACTTCATACGAGTATACAATAATACAGGTAGACTTCATGCGAGTATAAAATAATACAGGTAGACTTCATACGAGTTTACAATAATACAGGTAGACTTCATACGAGTATAAAATAATACAGGTAGACTTCATACGAGTATAAAATAATACAGGTAGACGTCATACGAGTTTACAATAATACAGGTAGACTTCATACGAGTATACAATAATACAGGTAGACTTCATACGAGTATACAATAATACAGGTAGACTTCATACGAGTTTACAATAATACAGGTAGACTTCATACGAGTATACGGTAATACAGGTAAACTTCACACGATTATACAGTAATACAGATAAACTTCATACGAGTATACAATAATACAGGTAAACTTCATACGAGTATAAAATAATACAGGTAGCCTTCATACGAGTTTACAATAATACAGGTAGACTTCATACGAGTTTACAATAATGCAGGTAGACCTCATACGAGTATAAAATAATACAGGTAGACTTCATACGAGTTTAAAATAATACAGGTAAACTTCATACGAGTATAAAATAATACAGGTAGACTTCATACGAGTATAAAATAATACAGGTAGACTTCATACGAGTTTACAATAATACAGGTAGACTTCATACGAGTATAAAATAATACAGGTAGACTTCATACGAGTTTACAATAATACAGGTAAACTTCATACGAGTATAAAATAATACAGGTAGACTTCATACGAGTATAAAATAATACAGGTAGACTTCATACGAGTATAAAATAATACAGGTAGACTTCATACGAGTTTACAATAATACAGGTAGACTTCATACGAGTATAAAATAATACAGGTAGACTTCATACGAGTTTACAATAATACAGGTAAACTTCATACGAGTATAAAATAATACAGGTAGACTTCATACGAGTATAAAATAATACAGGTAGACTTCATACGAGTATACGGTAATACAGGTAAACTTCCTACGAATATATTTCTCAGCAGCAAAACGACAGCCGCTGTGCTTTCAATAATCACACCATAGAGGAAGCAGAAGGCGAAGGAGGAGGATGCGGAGGGTTTTGCGTGATGTGTTGGTGGCTGTGGGTGTTCCCTATAATTTGTCTTCAGGTGCATAAACTGTCATTTGCTTCACTGCAGGTGAGACAATTTGCTGGAAATAATTTGCCAGGCAAAGTCAAATTAAACAGCTTCCAGTCGTCTTACCAGCTTCCTAAACAACGTGCTTGCATATGCTACTGCTCTCTCTCTCTCTCTCTCTCTCTCTCTCTCTCTCTCTCTCTCTCTCTCGAAATAATTTGCGAGGCAAGTCAAATTTAAAAGCTTTCAATTGTCTTACCAGCTTCCTAAACAACGTGCTTGAATATGCTACTGTCTCTCTCTCTCTCTCTCTCTCTCTCTCTCTCTCTCTCTTGGTGTCATTACGCCGGAAACAGTGTCGAACTCAGGCATGACTTCCTCTAAATGTAGATTTAATTGCGTAAATTGTAAGGTACAAAAGGATGCTGACTGAATTTGAGAAATGTCAAGTAATATTCATCCATTCTGAGTGAAATTGAGAAATGGCAAGTAATATTCATCCATTCTGAGTGAATTTGAGAAATGGCAAGTAATATTCATTCATTCTCTGACTGAATTTGAGAAATGTCAAGTAATATTCATCCATTCTGAGTGAATTTGAGAAATGGCAAGTAATATTCATTCATTCTCTGACTGAATTTGAGAAATGTCAAGTAATATTCATCCATTCTGAGTGAATTTGAGAAATGGCAAGTAATATTCATTCATTCTCTGACTGAATTTGAGAAATGTCAAGTAATATTCATCCATTCTGAGTGAATTTGAGAAATGGCAAGTAATATTCATCCATTCTGAGTGAATTTGAGAAATGGCAAGTAATATTCATTCATTCTGAGTGAATTTGGGAAATGGCCAAGTAATATTTATCCATTCTTTGACTGAATTTGAGAAATGATAAGTTATATTCATCCATTCTCTGAGTGAATTTGAGAAATGGCAAGTAATATTCATCCATTCTGAGTGAATTTGAGAAATGACAAGTAATATTCATCCATTCTGAGTGAATTTGAGAAATGGCAAGTAATATTCATTCATTCTGAGTGAATTTGAGAAATGGTCAAGTAATATTTATCCATTCTTTGACTGAATTTGAGAAATGATAAGTTATATTCATCCATTCTCTGAGTGAATTTGAGAAATGGCAAGTAATATTCATCCATTCTGAGTGAATTTGAGAAATGGCAAGTAATATTCATCCATTCTGAGTGAATTTGAGAAATGGCAAGTAATATTCATTCATTCTGAGTGAATTTGAGAAATGGCAAGTAATATTCATTCATTCTGAGTGAATTTGAGAAATGGCAAGTAATATTCATTCATTCTGAGTGAATTTGGGAAATGGCCAAGTAATATTTATCCATTCTTTGACTGAATTTGAGAAATGATAAGTTATATTCATCCAATCTCTGACTGAATTTGAGAAATGGCAAGTAATATTCATCCATTCTGAGTGAATTTGAGAAATGGCAAGTAATATTCATCCATTCTGAGTGAATTTGAGAAATGGCAAGTAATATTCATCCATTCTGAGTGAATTTGAGAAATGGCAAGTAATATTCATTCATTCTGAGTGAATTTGGGAAATGGCCAAGTAATATTTATCCATTCTTTGACTGAATTTGAGAAATGATAAGTTATATTCATCCATTCTCTGAGTGAATTTGAGAAATGGCAAGTAATATTCATCCATTCTGAGTGAATTTGAGAAATGGCAAGTAATATTCATCCATTCTGAGTGAATTTGGGAAATGGCCAAGTAATATTTATCCATTCTTTGACTGAATTTGAGAAATGATAAGTTATATTCATCCATTCTCTGAGTGAATTTGAGAAATGGCAAGTAATATTCATTCATTCTGAGTGAATTTGAGAAATGGCAAGTAATATTCATTCATTCTGAGTGAATTTGAGAAATGGCCAAGTAATATTTATCCATTCTTTGACTGAATTTGAGAAATGATAAGTTATATTCATCCATTCTCTGACTGAATTTGAGAAATGGCAAGTAATATTCCTCCATTCTGAGTGAATTTGAGAAATGGCAAGTAATATTCATCCATTCTGAGTGAATTTGAGAAATGGCAAGTAATATTCATCCATTCTGAGTGAATTTGAGAAATGGCAAGTAATATTCATTCATTCTGAGTGAATTTGGGAAATGGCTAAGTAATATTTATCCATTCTTTGACTGAATTTGAGAAATGATAAGTTATATTCATCCATTCTCTGAGTGAATTTGAGAAATGGCAAGTAATATTCATCCATTCTGAGTGAATTTGAGAAATGGCAAGTAATATTCATCCATTCTGAGTGAATTTGAGAAATGGCAAGTAATATTCATCCATTCTGAGTGAATTTGAGAAATGGCAAGTAATATTCATTCATTCTGAGTGAATTTGGGAAATGGCCAAGTAATATTTATCCATTCTTTGACTGAATTTGAGAAATGATAAGTTATATTCATCCATTCTCTGAGTGAATTTGAGAAATGGCAAGTGATATTCATCCATTCTGAGTGAATTTGAGAAATGGCAAGTAATATTCATCCATTCTGAGTGAATTTGAGAAATGGCAAGTAATATTCATTCATTCTGAGTGAATTTGAGAAATGCCAAGTAATATTTATCCATTCTTTGACTGAATTTGAGAAATGATAAGTTATATTCATCCATTCTCTGACTGAATTTGAGAAATGGCAAGTAATATTCATCCATTCTGAGTGAATTTGAGAAATGGCAAGTAATATTCATCCATTCTGAGTGAATTTGAGAAATGGCAAGTAATATTCATTCATTCTCTGACTGAATTTAAGAAATGGCAAGTAATATTCATCCATTCTTTGACTGAATTTGAGAAATGATAAGTTATATTCATACAATCTCTGAATGAATTTGAGAAATGTCAAGTAATATTCATCCATTCTGAGTGAATTTGAGAGATGGCAAGTAATATTCATCCATTCTGAGTGAATTTGAGAAATGGCAAGTAATATTCATCCATTCTGAGTGAATTTGAGAAATGGCAAGTAATATTCATCCATTCTGAGTGAATTTGAGAAATGGCAAGTAATATTCATCCATTCTGAGTGAATTTGAGAAATGGCAAGTAATATTTATCCATTCTTTGACTGAATTTGAGAAATGATAAGTTATATTCATCCATTCTCTGACTGAATTTGAGAAATGGCAAGTAATATTCATCCATTCTGAGTGAATTTGAGAAATGGCAAGTAATATTCATCCATTCTGAGTGAATTTGAGAAATGGCAAGTAATATTCATCCATTCTGAGTGAATTTGAGAAATGGCAAGTAATATTCATCCATTCTGAGTGAATTTGAGAAATGGCAAGTAATATTTATCCATTCTTTGACTGAATTTGAGAAATGATAAGTTATATTCATCCATTCTCTGACTGAATTTGAGAAATGGCAAGTAATATTCATCCATTCTGAATGAATTTGAGAAATGGCAAGTAATAATCATCAATACTACTATTCATTCATACTACTACTAAAGGCGACTACTTTTAAGAAACCTCAAACCATTTCAATATTACAACTTGCCTTCGAGAAGCAAACGCCTTTAATAACCATACAAATTAAAAATCGTTGATTCTCAAGCCATGTCGATCATTTCTATGCATTCCTTTCAGTTTTATAAACTCAAGCATACACAATTACGAGAAGAAAATAACCTGGACCTTTATTAAATGTTTCATGAGTTATTTGAAAAATGATATAATATTTCCTTTCACGTTAATTATCAACGAAAAAGATTTTTTAGGCTAAAATTGGGGAATCTTTGTGTGTGTGTGATTGTGTGTGCGTGTGTACATTCAGATCACTGAAAAAGCAAATAAGAATAGACTATTTAGTTACAGAACATAGGAAAGGAACCAAAATATTCACAGAAGCAATATGTTGTATATAAACGTAAGAATATTTCAATGCAAAAGAAATTAATTCAGTAGCATAGCAGTAAAAATATAATTTTTATATTTATTTCAGATGTACGAGTAATTATAGAAAAAAAATATTGAACCAAAATTATGGTAAATACAAACTTCAACAATAATTATAAATGGAAGATATGGTAACAGAGGAACCACCCGGAAATACGAAATCTTTATTATACTTCAAATATCATTTTTTTATTACTTAAGCTATGAAACCTACAGCAAATTATGGTAAATACAAACTTCAGCTATGAAACCTATAGAAAATTATGGTAAATACAAACTTCAGCTATGAAACCTATAGAAAATTATGGTAAATACAAACTTCAGCTATGAAACCTATAGAAAATTATGGTAAATACAAACTTCAGCTATGAAACCTATAGAAAATTATGGTAAATACAAACTTCAGGTATGAAACCTATAGAAAATTATGGTAAATACAAACTTCAACGATACTTATAAATGGAAAATATGTTAACATAGGAACCACCCGGAAATACAATTTCTTTATTATACTTCAAATATTTTTTTTTTTTTTTTTTTTTTTTAATATCCCTAAGCTATGAAAAGCGTGCATCCAACCGAGGCATAGGAACTTATAATGATACATCTAAACCCGGCGACAACACGAAAATAAAATTCCTCGGGAGTAGTAAGTCTTATAAAGTCTTAGAAAGTCTTATAATCCAATGTAAAGACCGCGTCTCCTTAAAAAAAAAAGACAACTATAAGACTTTATGCAAATTCATTTCATAAGGGAAGCCTTTTTACGACTACTTTGCTGTGAATGCGTCCAGACATAAGGGAAGGAAATACAGTGGTGTCTAAATAAATGAGGTTGATAATATTACTCGAAGACCAGATACATAAGCAGGTTTATGAGAAATGACAGATCTTGCATTTATTATTATTATTGTGTAAATAATAATAATAATTAGGTTTAAAAGTACTAATAGATCTAGCATTTATTATCATTATTATCATTATTATTATTATTGTGAAAATAATAATAAT
>NC_090730.1:819767-829767 GCF_036898095.1 Palaemon carinicauda | reverse complement strand
GTAACAAACTTAAAGAAATCCTACGTTATTCTCTCCTAAGACCCAGATTAAATCCTTCGAAGACTGACGCAGGTCAAATTCTACAAAAGAATTAACTACGAATGACTCCGCCTCTCGAAAATTATCCGTTCAAATATTTTTGAGTTGACTAAGGGCACGCTGGCTTGAACAAAGAAGAAACATCTATTAGCTCACTGATGCCTTATTTTTTTTTTCAGGTTTTAAGATGGAGACAATTTTTTTTTCTGTGGTAATGCTCAGATTATTAAACTACTTAGAAAAACTATACGTGGTTCGCTCTTCTGGGATTACGATTTCTCAAGTTAATCTTGAATAAGCCGTTGGTTACATACTTGAAAAATCACAGTCTTGCTACAAGCGATAAAGGTTTAAAGATTTAAAGGTCGCTCATGAATGGCAGAGGCAAGGGACAGTGACATTGCCCTAGCAATCAGGACAATGCCCTAGAGACTGACCATATATTATATGATCAGCGCTCAAGCCTCCTCTCCACCCAAGCTAGGACCAGGGAGGGCCAGGCAGTGGCTGCTGATGACTCAGCAGATAGACCTATAGGCTCCCCCAAACCCCCCAACCTTAGCTCACAAGGATGGTAAGGTTGCAGACACTAATGAGCCTGAGCGGGACTCGAACCCCCAACTGGCAAACACCAGGCAGAGACGTTACCAATCAGGACACAACAAATGTATAATAAAAAATGTTCCCCCATGTTATTCAAGATCAGTTTATATAACTTCAGTCAAGAAATTACCTTACCACCAGGTTACAAAATATTAGGGTCTACCGCCGAATATGTTATTTAGAATAACTATAGTCAAGATCAATTGAAATAAACATAAGGTTTTTAACGTTTCACGAGATATATTGCCATCAGATACTGAGTGAAATTGCTCTCTCTCCTCTCTCTCTCTCTCTCCTCTCTCTCTCTCTCTCTCTCTCTCTCTCTCTCTCTCTCTCTCTAAACGTTTAAACTAAATCGCTCTACCAAGGAGCAAATGGAGTCTCCGCGGATGGACTAATGTCTTTGAAACATCCAAAATCCTTGCAACTCTCTCTCTCTCTCTCTCTCTCTCTCTCTCTCTCTCTCTCTCTCTCTCTCTCTCTCTCTCTCTCTCTCTCTCTCTAAACGTTTAAACCAATTCTCTCTATTCAAGAGCAAACTGGAGAGTCTCCACGGATGGACTATTGTCTTTGAAACATCCAAAATCCTTTTAACGCCCCCCCCCCTCTCTCTCTCTCTCTCTCTCTCTCTCTCTCTCTCCTCTCTCTCTCTCTCTCTCTCTCTCTCTCTCTCTCTCAATCATAAGAACTCTCTAAACGTTTAAACTAAATCGCTCTACCAAGGAGCAAATGGAGTCTCCGCGGATGGACTAATGTCTTTGAAACATCCAAAATCCTTGCAACTCTCTCTCTCTCTCTCTCTCTCTCTCTCTCTCTCTCTCTCTCTCTCTCTCTCTCTCTCTCTCTCTCTAACGTAACGGCTGTCAATTCCAATAGACTCGAACATATGTAAAGGATGCAAGAATGAAAGACGAATAGAGGTATATTATTGAATAAGCGAGCTATAAGTAAAGTGCAAGACCTAATTTGACGTGGCAACTAAGTCGGTCTCATATGAGATAAAGGAGGTTACTTTCAATCCCTCTGATTCCACAATTTATATTAACCAGTAATCTCATCGAAGACTTGGAATTCTGACACTACTTCTGTTTTCTCGGTATTGTTTACGTAAACAGAAATGGCTAAAATGAACACTATTTCATCCGATCTTTATAGTTTATATATGAAAGATGTATCTTAATGTTGTTACCGTTCTTAAAATATCTTATTTCGATTGTCTATTACATCTGTTGTAGTTTATTCATTTCCTTGTTTCCTTTCCGCACTGGGCTATTTTTCCTTGTTGGAGCCCTTGGGCTTATAACATCTTGCTTTTCCAACTAGGGTTGTAGCTTAGCTTCTAAAAATAATAATAATAATAATAATAATAATAATAATAATAATACATTATGGAGCCCAGTTAAACGTCTGGTGAACTAATTTCTCTTGGGGATTGCGAAGACCATAACCAAACCATCTCCATCTACCCCTCACCATGATCTCATCTACATATGACACTAGAGTAATCTCTCTTAAAGTCTCATTTCTAATCCTCTCCTGTCATTTAACTCCCAATATTCTTCTGAGGTCTTTATTCATAAGAGATAAATGACAATACCAGTTCATATATATATATATATATATATATATATATATATATATATATATATATATATATATATATATATATATATATATATATATATATATATATATAAAATTGGTGAACTAATCACTCTTGGGGATTGCGAAGAGTCTGCCCAAACCATCTCCATCTACCCCTTGCCATGATCTCATCTACATATGGCACTAGAGTAATCTCTCTTATGGTCTCACTTCTAATAATCTCCTATCATTTAACTCCCAATATTCTTCTGAGGTCTTTGTTCATAAGAGATATATGACAATACCAGAATAGAAAAAAAAAATAAAAGTGCCAATTTCAAAGTTCGGTTTTTTTGGAATAAACTTTTTTTTTTCTTTTAAAGGACTCAGCTTCTGCACGACATAGGGCGTGTTTTCGCAAACCGGCAATTTCACAAAATGCAACCGAAGACTTGGTCGAATAAAAGTCGAATAAAAGGTAGGTTTAACTGACTTCAGGATGTCTATAAAGTTTCGACACTGAGAGAATGGGAGGCAGAAAAAGCATATAGTTTCAGTTTTTTCCCCCTGCATAATATACATAATTTGAAGCAAAACTAGACAGCGTGGTTCAAATAATTTCATAAATCTGAAGGTTTGGAAGCTGTGCTGATACGATACTTAGAAGGCAAGTTTTCCACGCGTATCAAAAGGTATTTAAAGTAAAACTAAGATGTTCAGCAGAACATAAATTTGAGTATATGAACAAACTTTTATTGAACTATTATTATTATTGTTATTATCATTATTATTATTACTTGCTAACTACAACCCTAGTTGGAAAAGCAGGATGCTACAAGCCCAGGGGCTCCAACAGTGAAAATAGCCCAGTGGGGAAAGGAAACAAGGAAAAATGAAATATTTCAAGAAACGTAACAACATTAAGATAACTATTTCCTATATAAACTATAAAAACTTTAACAAAACAAGAGGTAGAGAAATTAGATCGAATAGTGTGCCCGAGTGTACTTCAATAAAAAAAAAATCAGCAAAAGGAATATCTATCTTCATGTTTATATATGAAATTTCTGTTTTGATGTTGTTACTGTTTTTAAAACATTTTATTTAAATTGTTCATTATTTCTTATATCATTTATTTATTCCCTCATTTCCTTTCCTCACTGGGCTATATCTATAACAAAAACATAGGTCCATTTGATTATATTCTTCTTTATTCAAGCGGTTACTGCACTGTAATTGTCCAGTGGCCACTTTCCACTTGTTAAGGGTAGAAGAGACTCTTTAGCTATGGTAAGCAGCTTCTCTAGGAGAAGGACACTCCAAAATCAAACCATTGTTCTCTAGTCTTGGGTAGTGCCATGGTCTTCCACTATCTTGGTTTAGAGTTCTCTTGCTTGACGGTACACTCGAGCATATTATTCTATCCTATTTATCTTTCTCTTGTTTTGTTCAAGTTTTTATAATTTATATAGGAGATATTCATTTCAATGTTACTCTTCTTAAAATAGTTTTTTTCCTTTCCTCACTGGGCTAATTTTTCCTGTTGGAGTCCCTGTGCTTCTAGAATCATGCTTTTCTTACTAAGGGTTGTGGCTTAGCAAGTAATAATAATAATAATAATAATAATAATAATAATAATAACAATAATAATAATAAAAAGTGGTCATATACTTCGTGTTACTTTGAACCTTTCGGTCGATCACCAACCAGTCTGCATACTGCCCGCTTCATCGGAGGCAAAGTGTAGTCAGATGGGCAAAATTCTCACTAAGTGGCACGTTATTCCGATCTACATGTAATCTGGGTACAAAGCCTCTCAGCGAATTGCAATTTCCACGGCATAATGAAGACACAGACATAACGGCCATCTAATAAAAAAAAAGAGAACAGTCTTCAGCTAGACGATCAATTCAATCAAAGTGAATTAACGTTTTAATACAGTGGCCGAAATGGTAACATCATTTTAGATCCATTTTTTTTTTCGGTCATTGCAGTATATGATATTGGTCCTTCGAAGCCTGTATACGATACTAGTCCATCGAAGCCTGTATACTAGTCTATCGAAGCCTGTATACGATATTGGTCCTTCGAAGCCTGTATACTAGTCCATCGATGCCTGTATATGATATTGGTCCTTCGAAGCCTGTATATGATATTGGTCCTTCGAAGCCTTTATACGATATTTTCTTTCGATGCCTATATACGATATTGGTCCTTCAAAGCCTGTATGCTGGTCCATCGAAGCCTGTATACGATATTGGTACTTCGAAGCCTGTATGCTGGTCAATCGAAGCCTGTATACGATATTGGTCCTTCGAAGCCTGTATACTAGTCCATCGAAGCCTGTACACGACATCATTGGTCCTTCGAAGCATGTATACAACACTGGTCCTTCGAAGCATGTATACGACACTGGTCCTTCGAAGCACGTATACGTTATTGGTCCACTAAGCCTGTATATGATACTGGTCCTTCGAAGCCTCCAGATGCAGTAAAAAATAAATAAACCATCGGATTCTCAGAGAATCAAAAGGCAAAGTAGCGGGTAAAAAAAGGGGGGAGGAATGGGACGGTTGGGCATGAGGGAAAAAAATAAAAAAAATATATATAAAGGAATGCTTGCGACTGATTACCAGGTACCCCAGTGCCTATTTACCTGAATGGCAGAGTGGAGGACCTGTTGAAGGCGATAATTTGGAGAAGATCGATTGGTGTTGGTTGTTTGCCTGGATGCTTATTTCATCGCCATGGATTCTGAATTCCAACAGACCTTCCAATTGCTCCCAACCCCTCCACCCCAATCTCGACCTCCTAACCAAACCCCTCCACCCCAATCCCAACCTCTTCCAGACCCTTTCACTCAAATCTCGGCCTCCTCTCCAACCCATCCACCACAATCTCGACATCCTCCCAACCCTCCAACCCAATCTCAACTTCCTAACCAAACCCCTCCACCTCAATCCCAACCTCTTCCAGACACCTTCACCCAAATCTCGACCTCCTACGCCAACTCCTCCAACCCAATCTCTACCTCCTCTCCAACCCTTCCACCCCAATCTCGACCTCCTCCCCAACCCCTCCACTCCAATCTCGACCTCCTCCCAAATCCTGCATCCCAATCCCAACCTCCTACCAACGAACCCACCCCAATCTTTACCTCCTCTCCAACCCTCCAACCCAATCTCGACCTCCCCACAACAACTGCACCACAATCTCGACCTCATACGCAAACTCCTCCAACCCAATCTCTACCTCCTCTCCAACCCTTCCACCCCAATCTCGACCTCCTCTCCAACCCTACAACCCAATCTCGACCTCCTTCCAATCCCTGCACCCCAATCTCGACCTCCTACGCCAACCCCTCCAACCCAATCTCTACCTCCTCTCCAACCCTCCAACCCAATCTCGACCTCCTTCCAATCCCTGCACCCCAATCTCGACCTCCTACGCCAACCCCTCCAACCCAATCTCTACCTCTTCTCCAACCCTTCCACCCCAATCTCGATCTCCTCCCCAACCAATCTTGACCTCCTCCCAACCCTCCATCCCAACCCCAAAGCTACTCTCCAACCCCATCCATACCCATCTCGATCTCCTCCCAACCCCTCCACCCCAATCCCAACATACTCTCCAACCCCTCCACCCCAATCCTAACCCCTTCCTTCTCCAACCCCTACCAAACACTGCAAATTCATATTCTTTATGTACAACTACTGATGGACAGTATCTTCCTACCTGCACATTTGGTCAGATTGAAACAACATCTCCAGAAACAAGACGGTGCTCATTATGTAAATTCAAGTACCTATTCGTCGATATAAAAACAACGGTCAATGGGAGACGGTTTCGATGACTGTGTGAATGTGTGTGTGTGTGTGAGGATAATTCGACATGAATGGCCGTGTGTATGTCCTACGTACACTCCTACAAAAATGACCTCCTCTGTGTCTTGAAGGATAACCTTCGGAATATCTTCCCTCGATGGAGGCAAAGTCTTAAACAATGCCGCCATACACAGTCCCTCTATTGACTTAATCAAAGCCAATTCTTTGCCATTCCCAAGGAGGAACGAATTGTAGGAAACAAATAAGAAAAAAAGGAGTGAGGGAGGAGCGGGAGGGGGAGGGAGGAGAGTAAACACTAACCAAACACCACCCGCCCCCCCCCCCCCTTTGAAATGAGTAATAAAAATGGGGCCACGAAAAGTTCCAAAATCGCGCCCCCACCCCCCACCTACACATCACCGGAGAGAGAGAGAGAGAGAGAGAGAGAGAGAGAGAGAGATGAGGAGCGGAGAATTTCATATTCACGAAGTCAAGACAAAGGAATCCCCCAAACCCTGTCACACAGTTCCTCCTCCTTTGTTCGCAACGTGTAATCTTTTAAATGCCGTACCAATATTTTTCCAAAGTCTCAAAGAGTATGATAATTGTGAAGTAAACAGTGCGAATAAACGCACCTAGGCTCTCATTATCTACACCTTTCCACGACTGTTTTTTACCAGACGCTTCTATTCCTCCACCTCCTCCTCAAACTCACACCACCACCACCACCTCCCTCTCCTTCTAACCCCCTCCCACGAAAACCAGCCCCCGACCCCACCTCCCCGTAGTCTTGCTAGGGTAAACACAACTGAATCCCATTTATAAGGCTTTTGGCACATTTTCCCTTGCACACAAAAAGGCATTTATATAATTGCTTAAATATTTACCTATTATTTCTCTTGTCAACAAAGGCGAGGTACATCGCTAAATATTATTCCTCAAGCACTCATGGTATTACGCCAATATTTACTCCACCTTGAGCCATTATCCGCTCTATTTTCTCAATTGATATAAATACAAAAGCGAGATGTTATTGGAAGACAAAACCTACGCTGCCTCCTGTTTGTGGGAAAACGGCAAGACGAACTCGGCCAGAGACAAACATAAGAACTGTGTGAAATAAAAAAAAAATTAAAAAAATTTAAAAGAAACTGGGCGTAGCAAGGTGAGAGGGGGGGGGGTGTAGTGGGTAGGTTTCATCCACCTAACCCCCCGTCATCCATTCTGTTGGATTAAGGCAAGTCATCCATACTACAATTGGAGGCTTCGGAGGCACCAGATTGAGAACACTTTCATCCGTCTGATGATGGAAAGACAAGTTCCAATTGATCCATTCCGGTTAAAATAATAATAATAATAATAATGAATATATAAAAATATTGCTAAGGTGCAAATGCACTGAAGTGACAAAAACTATATTAAATATGTTGATGAGAACGGAATATGCAATGGAAGAGGAAATATCATTGGAAGGAGAAAGGATTAAGGAGGTGGAATCATTTAAAATACTTAGGAACTATGATTTCTAATACAGGGTCTTTAGAATTGTAGTTTAACGAAAGATTGAAAAAAAGCAAATCAAACAATGGCTAGGTTGAGTAGAATTTGGAAATCAAATCGCCTGAAATTCCATATAAAGGTTGGAAAACCCAGGCTTACATGGTAGATAATTAGGCTGCCAATTTAGATCTATTTAAATACAAGATGATCTTTATTTGAACTAAGTTGCCGGGTAGATGGAGATGGTTTGGGCTTGCTCTTCGCAATCCCTAAGAGATATTAGTTCATCAAACTTTTAACTGGGCTCCACAAGGTACTCGAAGATTTGGAAGGCCCAGGCCAGCATGGCTGAGGACTATGAAGCGTGAAGTAGATGATGAATGGAGAAGTATTGATTTAAAAGCTCAAGATAGAGACGACTGGCGAAATCTAACCGAGGCCTTTTGAGTCAATAGGCGTAGGAAATGATGATGATGATGATGTGTTGGGACTTTAATAAACACAAATCACTAATCAATGCTGACACTTTTCAAGGTAAATATTTGGCCATATAAATATATACATATATACATATATATTATATATACATATAATATATATATATATATATATATATATATATATATATATATATATATATATATATAAATTTATTTTCGGTCACGCCAAGCTCTCCCCGTACCTAGGGTAAAGGGAGAGTAGTCATACCCTAGAGAGAGAGAGAGAGAGAGAGAGAGAGAGAGAGAGAGAGAGAGAGAGAGAGAGAGAGAGAGAGTGCGTGCGCATATCTATCTAAATATTTAGCCATCATTTTTGACGGGTCGCGTACATTAGCAAAAAACATAATACACTATGCAATACCAAACATATTTGAGAATTAAGGCAGAATGACTTCAAACGTGTAACATCAAACAACTTTTTATTTTTTTTTACAGTTAAACAGAAGTACGTGAAACATGTAATACATTACAGGCACAATTTTGAGTAAAATGAGTTGATAGTTATAGGAAACTCAAGATTTGATTCAATTAAACATGGATAAAATCCATAAAATCCAAAGATTTTGTTATATATAGGCTACTTGAGAGTGTATATATATATATATATATATATATATATATATATATATATATATATATATATATATATATATATATATATACTAAGTTGCGTATTTTCGAGTTGATATGGGAAAATCAAGATTTTCTTCTATTAAACACGAATAAAATACAGTTTTTGTGATACATAATTTTTGGTACTGTATATATATATATATATATATATATATATATATATATATATATATATATATATATATATATATATATATATATATATATATATATATATATATATATATATATTTACACACGCACACATATATATATATGTATATATATATATATATATATATATATATATATATATATATATATATATATATATATATATATATATATATATATATATATATATATATATTATCTTTTTTAAATTGCTTATTTTCAATTCAACCGCGTTATAATTTTCGTACCTCAACATCTGAAAAATGAGCAAATACATTTTCTTCCTGAATTCATAGAAATTTCCAAAACAATCGAAGATCTGCACAAAGTTTCCATTGACTTTGAATTTCCCTTAAAAAAAAAAAAAAAAAAATGAACATTATTTTCACGAACTAAAACTAACAATTATAATTTGCGAGAGTTAAGTGGGGTCTACACGGTCGAGCGGTTCGTCGAACCCGGTTGTCGAACGCGTTCATCGAACCTGCTTATCAAACGGTTCGAAGAGGTAGAGTCAGTCGCAAATGCATAAGCCCCGCCCACAAAAGTCAGGCAAGAACAGACTTTCTTCAACGAGCGTGTTCGACCACACGTTCGAACATCACTTCAAACACCTATCTGTCGAACCTCGTTCGACCGTATTAACCCTCTTTTAAAGGAACCCATTTATGGATCCTTGTACTTTAAAAAAAAAAGTTGAATACTATTCTTGCAAACTTAAACTAACAATTATTATTGTTATTAATACTTGCTAAGCTACAACCCTAGTTTGGAAAGCAGGATGCTATAAGCCCAGGGGCTCCAACAGGGAAAATAGCCCGGTGAGGAAAGGAAAATGTGAAAAATAAAATATCTTAAGAAGACTAACATCATTAAAATAAATATCTCCTATATAAACTTTAACAAAGCAAAAGGAAGAGAAATTAGATAGAATAGTATGCCCGAGTGTACCCTCAAGCAAGAGAACTCTTAACAATTACCAGTCGCGAGAATTAAAGGCACCAATTTCTGGATCCTTGTCCCACGGACAATAGAAAACCATAGCGGGCAACTATTAGACCCAGGACTCACGGAAACCAATTTAAATTCGCCGGCGAGAAGAATAAAAACAGAAAGGTAGAGCGATCTGAGAGAGAAACCAAATTCACAAGCGCTTACTCTACG
>NC_090730.1:812267-814767 GCF_036898095.1 Palaemon carinicauda | reverse complement strand
GGTTGCAATCTCTCTCTCTCTCTCTCTCTCTCTCTCTCTCTCTCTCTCTCTCTCTCTCTCTCTCTCTCTCTCTCTCTCTCTCCAGGGATTGCAATCTCTCTCTCTCTCTCTTTCTCTCTCTCTCTCTCTCTAGTGGTTGCTGTGGCCTGATTGGTAACGTCTCTGCCTGGTGTTTGCCAGTCGGGGGTTCGAGTCCCGCTCAGACTCGTTAGTGCCATTAGTGTCTGCAACCTTACCATCCTTGTGAGCTGAGGTTGGGGGGTTTGGGGGAGCCTATAGGTCGGGTTTGGGGGAGCCTATAGGTCTATCTGCTGAGTCATCAGCAGCCACTGCCTGGGCCCCCCTGGTCATAGCTTGGGTGGAGAGGAGGCTTGGGCGCTGATCATATAATATATGGTCAGTCTCTAGGGCATTGTCCTGATCGCTAGGGCAATGTCACTGTCCCATGCCTCTGCCATTCATGAGCGACCTTTAAACCTTTGTCTTACTCTCACACATATACACAAAGAAACACCTTATTAATAATTATAATCATCATTGGTGGCCCTTTGCGTCAATAGTCGCAGGAAGAGATGATGATGATGATGATGATTATTACTAGCTAAGCTACAACCTTAGTTAGAAGAGCAGGATGCTTTAAACCCAAGGGCTTCAGTGGGGAAAAAACAACCCAGTGAGGAAAAAAACAAATAAATAAATAATCAATAAGAGAAGAAATGAACAATTAAAATAAAATATTGTGAGAACCGTAACATTAAAATAAATCTCACATATATAAACGATAAAAACTTTAATAAAAACAAGAGAAAAGAAATACGATAGAATAGTGCACCCTCAGGCAAGAGAACTCTACCACAAGACAAGAGGAAGACCATGGTGCAGAGGCTATGACATAACCCAAGACTAGAGAACAATTACTGTGTAATAAATTTAGTCGTGTGTTGTTATATGCTTGTATATATACAAGAAACACAGACTCAACTCAATACATGAAATATACACTTAACGTATATTTCTCCCCAAGATAGATTAGTTCACCAAACGTTTAACTGAGCTCCACAAGCCACTAGAAGAGTTGGAAGACCAAGGCCTACATGGCTGAGAACTATGAAGCGTGAAGTAGGAGATGATGAATGGAGAAGTATTGATTTAAAAACTCATGATAGAGACGACTGGCGAAATCTAACCGAGGCCCTTTGCGTCAATGCGCGTAGGAAGAGATGATGATCATGATGATTATTTCCTTGAATGTAAAAATGGGGAATAGAGGTTGTCATGGTATGATATTAGCTGTGAGTAGGTTTTTACAAACAGATCTCTATCTCGTTACAAAACATAAAAAAAAATTAATATAAAAACGTGGAAAAATCATAACTAGAATATAGGGAGAAAAGTAAGCTAATAATAATAATAATAATAATAATAATAATAATAATAATAATAATAATAATAATCTTCTTTGTCTGCATCTTTTCCCACTTTTTAAGTTGGGTCGATGTTTCTGGCCAGCGTTTTCCATCTACCTCTAATAATAATAATAATAATAATAATAATAATAATAATAAGGCAATCCCATTACATAGAGACCAATGTAACCTCCATACATACATACATGCATACATACATACATACATACATCCTAATCTTGCAGAGTTCACAAAGCCAGACGCTTTGCTCTTGTACCAACCGTGTGTCACACGATCGTACATAAATTATTTTGTATATATTATGCTTGTATCTGCGCTCTTCCCTCGCACTAAAACGAACATGAACAAACATGACTGTGTGTCGCCTATGTAACATTGTCACTTTCTCGAACATGTATTTTCCTGTTGCCTTGAGATTTTGTATATAAAGGAGAGTGTTATTTAATAAACAGCTCAGTTGATTGCTTCCTGCCTTTGAGTTCACAACCTTCCCTACGGCACCGTCACACTCTACACCAGGCAAAGAAGTTTTAAGCCACCAATATCCCTCACTGCCTTTCCAGCCCCGAAACGAGTGGCTGAATCTCCTCCAAAAATGGGCTAAATAATAGTGTTACGTTTCCTGTTGCCTTCGAGAAAGCAACAGGAGAGGAAGCGTGTCTAGAAAAACGCTCCCGTGAAAGGGGAAATGGCGTGGACGTTATTTCATGCTTGTTTATTGTTTACGTATGGAATAACAATCACTGTTTTTGTAATGCTTGAAGGATTTTATTTTAGGGTTCCTATTATAGTTTGATTTAATTTTCACATTATTATTATTATTATTATTATTATTATTATTATTATTATTATTATTATTATTATTATTATTATCAACTCAGCTACAGCTCTAGCTGGAAAAGCAGGATGCCATAAGCCCAAGGTCTTCAACAGGGAAAAATAGCCCAGTGAGAAAAGGAAATGAGGATATAAATAAACTACAAGAGAGTACTGAACAATCAAAATAATATATTTCAAAAACAGTAACATCAAAATAGATCTTTCATATATAAACTATGAAAACTTAAAAGAAA
>NC_090730.1:808517-811767 GCF_036898095.1 Palaemon carinicauda | reverse complement strand
CAAGCACTCATGGTATTACGCCAATATTTACTCCACCTTGAGCCATTATCCGCTCTATTTTCTCAATTGATATAAATACAAAAGCGAGATGTTATTGGAAGACAAAACCTACGCTGCCTCCTGTTTGTGGGAAAACGGCAAGACGAACTCGGCCAGAGACAAACATAAGAACTGTGTGAAATAAAAAAAAAATTAAAAAAATTTAAAAGAAACTGGGCGTAGCAAGGTGAGAGGGGGGGGGGGTGTAGTGGGTAGGTTTCATCCACCTAACCCCCCGTCATCCATTCTGTTGGATTAAGGCAAGTCATCCATACTACAATTGGAGGCTTCGGAGGCACCAGATTGAGAACACTTTCATCCGTCTGATGATGGAAAGACAAGTTCCAATTGATCCATTCCGGTTAAAATAATAATAATAATAATAATAATGAATATATAAAAATATTGCTAAGGTGCAAAGGCACTGAAGTGACAAAAACTATATTAAATATGTTGATGAGAACGGAATATGCAATGGAAGAGGAAATATCATTGGAAGGAGAAAGGATTAAGGAGGTGGAATCATTTAAAATACTTAGGAACTATGATTTCTAATACAGGGTCTTTAGAATTGTAGTTTAACGAAAGATTGAAAAAAAGCAAATCAAACAATGGCTAGGTTGAGTAGAATTTGGAAATCAAATCGCCTGAAATTCCATATAAAGGTTGGAAAACCCAGGCTTACATGGTAGATAATTAGGCTGCCAATTTAGATCTATTTAAATACAAGATGATCTTTATTTGAACTAAGTTGCCGGGTAGATGGAGATGGTTTGGGCTTGCTCTTCGCAATCCCTAAGAGATATTAGTTCATCAAACTTTTAACTGGGCTCCACAAGGTACTCGAAGAGTTGGAAGGCCCAGGCCAGCATGGCTGAGGACTATGAAGCGTGAAGTAGATGATGAATGGAGAAGTATTGATTTAAAAGCTCAAGATAGAGACGACTGGCGAAATCTAACCGAGGCCTTTTGAGTCAATAGGCGTAGGAAATGATGATGATGATGATGTGTTGGGACTTTAATAAACACAAATCACTAATCAATGCTGACACTTTTCAAGGTAAATATTTGGCCATATAAATATATACATATATACATATATATTATATATACATATAATATATATATATATATATATATATATATAAATTTATTTTCGGTCACGCCAAGCTCTCCCCGTACCTAGGGTAAAGGGAGAGTAGTCATACCCTAGAGAGAGAGAGAGAGAGAGAGAGAGAGAGAGAGAGAGTGCGTGCGCATATCTATCTAAATATTTAGCCATCATTTTTGACGGGTCGCGTACATTAGCAAAAAACATAATACACTATGCAATACCAAACATATTTGAGAATTAAGGCAGAATGACTTCAAACGTGTAACATCAAACAACTTTTTATTTTTTTTTTACAGTTAAACAGAAGTACGTGAAACATGTAATACATTACAAGCACAATTTTGAGTAAAATGAGTTGATAGTTATAGGAAACTCAAGATTTGATTCAATTAAACATGGATAAAATCCATAAAATCCAAAGATTTTGTTATATATAGGCTACTTGAGAGTGTATATATATATATATATATATATACTAAGTTGCGTATTTTCAAGTTGATATGGGAAAATCAAGATTTTCTTCTATTAAACACGAATAAAATACAGTTTTTGTGATACATAATTTTTGGTACTGTATATATATATATATATATATTTACACACGCACACACATATATATATGTATATATATATATATATATATATTATCTTTTTTAAATTGCTTATTTTCAATTCAACCGCGTTATAATTTTCGTACCTCAACATCTGAAAAATGAGCAAATACATTTTCTTCCTGAAATCATAGAAATTTCCAAAACAATCGAAGATCTGGACAAAGTTTCCATTGACTTTGAATTTCCCTTAAAAAAAAAAAAAAAAATGAACATTATTTTCACGAACTAAAACTAACAATTATAATTTGCGAGAGTTAAGTGGGGTCTACACGGTCGAGCGGTTCGTCGAACCCGGTTGTCGAACGCGTTCATCGAACCTGCTTATCAAACGGTTCGAAGAGGTAGAGTCAGTCGCAAATGCATAAGCCCCGCCCACAAAAGTCAGGCAAGAACAGACTTTCTTCAACGAGCGTGTTCGACCACACGTTCGAACATCACTTCAAACACCTATCTGTCGAACCGCGTTCGACCGTATTAACCCTCTTTTAAAGGAACCCATTTATGGATCCTTGTACTTTAAAAAAAAAAAAGTTGAATACTATTCTTGCAAACTTAAACTAACAATTATTATTGTTATTAATACTTGCTAAGCTACAACCCTAGTTTGGAAAGCAGGATGCTATAAGCCCAGGGGCTCCAACAGGGAAAATAGCCCGGTGAGGAAAGGAAAATGTGAAAAATAAAATATCTTAAGAAGACTAACATCATTAAAATAAATATCTCCTATATAAACTTTAACAAAGCAAAAGGAAGAGAAATTAGATAGAATAGTATGCCCGAGTGTACCCTCAAGCAAGAGAACTCTTAACAATTACCAGTCGCGAGAATTAAAGGCACCAATTTCTGGATCCTTGTCCCACGGACAATAGAAAACCATAGCGGGCAACTATTAGACCCAGGACTCACGGAAACCAATTTAAATTCGCCGGCGAGAAGAATAAAAACAGAAAGGTTAAGCGATCTGAGAGAGAAACCAAATTCACAAGCGCTTACTCTACGGAAAAAGAAAATGGAAAAAAGGTTACTGTTTAAATAACCGGAAAGGTAACTTAACTGTAAGTAACTGTGCGTGCGAAAGAGCCTTAGCGTCACGCCAACCATTCGAACTGCCCATTCCAGATGCAACGCTTTTAATAAGGTTCACGGTTGCAAGCCAAATGGCGTCGGCAAGGAGAAAAGAAACGGTGGAATGTTATAAGTATTGGGGGGATAAAGGAGATGAAGGTACTGTGCTACACAGTATTCTAGAAGTTCTATTCCAGCTGCGACCAGATTCTGGAATGATTTTCGTAATCATGTAGCTGAATCATTGGTACTTCAGAAGTTCGAACTTCCAAATGAAGTAAGGTACTGTACTACACAGCATTCTAGAAGTTCTATTCCAGCTGCGACCAGATTGGGGAATGATTTTCGTAATCATGTAGTTAAATCGTTGGTACTTCAGAAGTTCAAACTTGCAGTAAAAGAAAGGTACTGTACTACA
>NC_090730.1:783517-798517 GCF_036898095.1 Palaemon carinicauda | reverse complement strand
CCCGACTAATCATTGACAAATTATATCTTCTCCAACATATTCTCGATTTATCATTCACAATTATATCCTCTCCAACAAATACCCGATTAATCATTGACAAATTACATCTCCAACAGATTCCGGATTTATCATTCACAATTATATCTTCTCCAACAGATTCCAGATTCATCATTCACAAATTACATTTTCTCCAACAAATTCCCGATTTATCATTCACAAATTATATCTTCTCCAATTAATTATTTACAAATTATGGGAAACCATAGTTTCTTCCCACTGACCAATTTAACAAAGATGTAATCAATACTCTGAATCCTTGAGCATTTATCATAATTAATTGTTCTTTTATGCATTTAATTCATTTTTCTAACGCTGCATGCGTGATAATGACAATGGGAAAAAACCGTATCTTCGAGACGCAAATCATCTCTCTCTCTCTCTCTCTCTCTCTCTCTCTCTCCTAATTTAATCACACTGCTCCTCTCGTAGCCTGATCATTCTCTCTCTCTCTCTCTCTCTCTCTCTCTCTCTCGTAATTTAATCGCACTGCTCCTCTCGTAGCCTGATCATTCTCTCTCTCTCTCTCTCTCTCTCTCTCTCTCTCTCCTAATTTAATCACACTGCTCCTCTCGTAGCCTGATCATTCTCTCTCTCTCTCTCTCTCTCTCTCTCTCTCTCTCTCTTCTTTTTTCTGTAGCATTTCTATTTCACCTCTTATTATTATTACTAGCAAAGCCACAACCCTAGTTGGAAAAGCAAGATGCTATAAGCCCAAGAGCACCAACAGGGAAAAATAGCCCAGTAAGGATAGGAAATAATGAAATAAATAAACTATATAAGAAATAATGAACAATTCAAATAAACTATCTCAAAACAATAACATTAAAACAGATATTTCATATGTAAACTATAAAGAGACATGTCTGCCTGTAATACTCAACTTTCCAAATTATTCCCTATCATTATCATTATTACTTGCTAAGCTACAACCTTAGTTGGAAAAGCAGGATGCTATAAGACCAGGGGCTACAACAGGGAAAATAGCCCAGTGAGGAAAGAAAACATGGAAAAATAAAATTTTAAGAAGATTAACATTATAATAAATATTTCCTATATAAACTTTAAAAGGTTTAACAAAACAAGAGAAAGAGAAACAAGACAGAACAGTGTGCCCGAGTGTACTCTCAAGCAAGAGAACTCTAACCCAAGACAGTGGAAGACTGGTACAGAGGCTATGGCACTACCCAAGACTAGAGAACAATGGTTTGATTTTGGAGTGTCCTCCTAAAAGAGCTGCTGACCATAGCTAAAGAGTCTCCTCTACCCTTACAAAGAGGAAAGTAGCCACTGAACAATTACAGTGCTGTAGTTAACTCCTTGGGTGAAGAAGAATTGTTTGGTAATTCAGTGTTGTCAGGTGTATGAGGACAGAGGAGAATCTGTAAAGAATATGCCTGACTATTCGGTGTATGTGTAGGCAAAGGGAAAATTAACCGTAAACAGAGACAAGGATCCAATGTAGTACTGTCTGGCCATTCAGAGGAACCCATAACTCTCTAGCGGTAGTATCTCAACGGGTGGCTGGTGCTCTGGCCAACCTACTAACTGCCCTCATTCTTCCCCCTCCCCCCTGTTTCTTATCAGCTAGGAAAAATAGTCTGTCTTGCAAAGACGTGCTGCTTATCAGCGTTAAAAAGCTATTGGTTAAATTACTAAAATTAAGCTAGAAGGTTCTATCTATATTTTCCAATGATTGATTTTAGAGCGAATGTTAATTGAGGGACCCCCTTTTCCTGAATCTCCTTTAGACCGGGAAGGTGTTAGAGAGAGAGAGAGAGAGAGAGAGAGAGAGAGAGAGAGAGAGAGAGAGAATTAATGATGGAATACTATTTAATAGCAGAGGTAACACAAACTTATAACATTGACATCGAGTTCTTGAGAGAGAGAGAGAGAGAGAGAGAGAGAGAGAGAGAAATCGTGTGTGCGTGAGGTAGCGCAGAAAAGATGTTTATTGCAATTCTTAATGTAATATTTTAGTGCAAAAATGTTTATTGTCATTCTAACGTAGAATTTGTGGTCAATAATGATCTATCAATATTTATTTACCTAAATATCTATCTATATAAAAGTACGTTGTTCTTATTATGTTCTTAACGTTAAATTAATCCAATAATTGCTTGTTTTCCTTTTACATTTTTGTTTTCTGGTATACAAATATGGTTTAAACTCGAGCATGTGCCATGTGGCAATTACCTTGAATGCTTCGGCTTTTTACCTTAATTACCTTAAAACGTTCTCCAATTTCCTTAAATCTTAAGCTAGTAAAACCGAAATTACCTTAGAATTACCTTGAAACCATGAAAATTACCTCAAACTAAGGTAATCATTCTAAAAGTTTAAACCCTGTATACAAACACCGGCGCAAGACTCTTCGAAAATTGCCGTGCCATGGGGCAATTACCTTGAATGCTTCTGCTCTTTACCTTAATTACCTTAAAACGTTTTCCAATTTCCTTAAATCTTAAGCTAGTAAAACCTAAATTACCTTAGAATTACCCTGAAACCATGAAAATTACCTCAAACTAAGGTAATCATTCTAAAAGTTTAAACCCTGTATACAAACCACCAGCGCAAGACTATTTCGAAAATTGCCCCAAAAAAAAGTCAAGCGACCGCATGCTTCGGCTTTTTACCTTAATTACCTTAAAACGTTTTCCAATTTCCTTAAATGTTAAGCTAGTAAAACCGAAATTTCCTTAGAATTACCTTGAAACCATGAAAATGACCTCAAACTAAGGTAATCATTTTAAAAGTTTAAACCTTGTATACAAACCACCGGCGCAAGACTACTTCGAAAATTGCCGTGCCATGTGGCAATTACCTTGAATGCTTCTGCTCTTTACCTTAATTACCTTAAAAACGTTTTCCAATTTCCTTAAATCTTAAGCTAGTAAAACCTAAATTACCTTAGAATTACCCTGAAAACCATTCTAAAAGTTTAAACCCTGTATACAAACCACCAGCGCAAGACTATTTCGAAAATTGCGGAAAAAAAAACTCTCAACTCTCAACGCCGGAAATTAAACTGGTGTTTTACTTGGACCTTGAAAAAACACTTGATATCCCACCAAACAAACTTATCGACAACAATTCGCACCTAAAGTGGCTAAGCTCCTCCTCAATCCAGGGGCAAGGAATGAGAGATATTAATGCTGTGGATATGGTCGGCAGTTACACCATGATTATGAAAATATCATCTATAAGGCTTCAATTTACTCAAAGATATCAAGCGATAATCAAAGGAAAATATAGGTCTTCAGGATAATACATTAAATGCTAAAAGGGTTGATAGATTTTACGAGAATCGGAAGACGACCAGGGCTCAAAATTCTCATGTTAATATCGCATAGGAAGCAGAAAAAACTCAACAAATTTATCCTTATTAACCAGACCAATAATTCAAAGTCACTGTATTTAACAACACGCAAATCATGTAACGCTTATTTTACATGAACAATGCATAGTTCAGTAACAGGTCTGATTGATAAGAAGCATAAAAGGTTTAAAGGCTGCTTATGAATGGCACAGGCAAGGGACAGTGACAATGCCCTAGAGACTGACAATATGTTTATGAAATCAGCACCCAAGACCCATAATAGCTTCTGGTAAGACAAGGATTCGAAACCGGCCCAGGTCAAAACTGGTGTTACAATGACTTGCCGTCTATACCGCCCTTGGTCTGTGTTCGAATCCTGGGTTGAAACTAAGGTTACAGAGACTTGCCGTCTATACCGCCTTGGTCCGTGTTCGAATCCTGGGTTGAAACTAAGGTTACAGAGACTTGCTGTCTATACCCACCTTGGTCCAAGTTCGAATCCTGGGTCGAAACTAAGTTTACAGTGACTTGCTGTCTATACCACCTTGGTCCGAGTTCGAATCCTGGTTCGAAACTAAGGTTACAGAGACTTGCCGTCTATACCAACCTTGGTCTGAGTTCGAATCCTGGGTTGAAACTAAGGTTACAGAGACTTGCTGTCTATACCCACCTTGGTCCAAGTTCGAATCCTGGGTCGAAACTAAGTTTACAGTGACTTGCCGTCTATACCACCTTGGTCCGAGTTCGAATCCTCGTTCGAAACTAAGGTTACAGAGACTTGCCGTCTATACCCGCCTTGGTCCAAGTTCGAATCCTGGGTCAAAACTAAGGTTACAGTGACTTGCCGTCTATGCCGCCTTGGTCCCAGTTCGAATCCTGGGTCGAAACAGGTTACTGTGACTGGCCGTCTATACCGGCCTTGGTCCAAGTTCGAATCCTGGGTCAAAACTAAGGTTACAGAGACTTGCCGTCTATACCCGCCTTGGTCCAAGTTCGAATCCTGGGTCGAAACAGGTTACTGTGACTGGTCGTCTATACCCGCCTTGGTCCAAGTTCGAATCCTGGGTAGAAACTAAGGTTACAGTGACTTGCCGTCTATACCCGCCTTGGTCCAAGTTCGAATCCTGGGTAGAAACTAAGGTTACAGAGACTTGCCGTCTATACCCGCCTTGGTCCAAGTTCGAATCCTGGGTCGAAACAGGTTAATGTGACTGGCCGTCTATACCCACCTTGGTCCAAGTTCGAATCCTGGGTCGAAACAGGTTACTGTGACTGGCCGTCTATACCCACCTTGGTCCGAGTTCGAATCCTGGTTCGAAACTAAGGTTACAGAGACTTGCCGTCTATACCCGCCTTGGTCCAAGTTCGAATCCTGGGTAGAAACTAAGGTTACAGAAACTTGCCGTCTATACCCGCCTTGGTCCAAGTTCGAATCCTGGGTCGAAACAGGTTAATGTGACTGGCCGTCTATACCCGCCTTGGTCCAAGTTCGAATCCTGGGTCGAAACAGGTTACTGTGACTTGCCGTCTATACCAGCCTTGGTCCAAGTTCGAATCCTGGGTCGAAACTAAGGTTACAGTGACTGGCCTTCTATACCCAATTTGTCCCGGGTTCGAATCCTTGGCCGAAAAAACCTATTATCATAAAGTTAATTCCTTCCCCCTTGGGTCTCTGATCCCGGGGCTGAGCGAAATTGATACTTTTGGATTATATGAATAAACGAAAATCACGAGTAAATGTGATGAATTATTATTTTATATATATATATATATATATATATATGATAATGAGAATGACAAACAATAAATGGACATTAAGAATATTAGAATGGGTCCATCGAAATTGTAAAAGAAGCAGGGAAAGACTGAGAAGACGATGGATCGACGAACTAAGAAAGTTTGCGTTGTGTGGACCGGCACAAAAAAACCATAAACAGACGAAAGTGGAAGAACATGTATGAGGCCTTTGTTTCGCAGTGGACTATTAACGGATGATGATGATGACAATGATATATATATATATATATATGTGTGTGTGTGTGTGTGTGTGTATTCGTGTACCTCGTTGTAGATTTAGTCATGAACTGATCTCTGTAATTTCTTACTGTAACAATCACTCATGAATAAAAGAAAAGTAGTACCAGAACGAAGGGAAGTGGAAATGAAGACTTAACTCTTCCAATTCGAGATTTCGAGACTTTCGTTAGCAAGTAACAGGAGATACCATTAATCTTAATACATTTCCCGAAGCCTCATTCCAGGTATACCTTTCCCGTTAAAAATATAAACATCAGTTTGAAAAAGTCTCTTATTATGGCACAAACAGGTATAGCTTTAATGCCACTAACTAAAAACCAAGGAGTCTCACAGACAAGATACCAATTTCTTTGTGCAAATTTCCGACTGCCTTATTCGCTATAATTATTCTTAAAACCCTTTTCACCCACAATCGACTGTCAAAAAAATCTCCAGAGACATCAATTATCTTTGCAAAATTCCTATTACATCGAAATTTCAATCAACTTTACAATTTTCATAATGATATACATCTCTATCTTGGCTAACTGTTCTCGAGCACTTTCGCGCTGCGCAATTTTCTCATCTTTGGCTTTTACTTCTGAGTAATAACAGCGTCGTTCTATTGTTATTCCTCTATTATATGCAACGTTATTGTTTGAAAAAAAAATTTCGCCTATAATGTTTTTAAATTACAATTATCTGTTTTGTTTGGTTTAACAATGCCGAGTGTATTTCCTCCCTTTCAGGTGTGAGTGGTTTCATTTGTGCACACACGGCTATGCATTCATATATATATATATATATATATATAAAATCTGATTTCATGCTGATAAGACTCTCTCTCTCTCTCTCTCTCTCTCTCTCTCAATACACGTGTCAGCTTTCATGAATTCTACACACACACATACATATTATATATATATATATATATATATTACATATATATATATATATATATATACACACACAGATACACGCATATATATATATATATATACGCACATACGCGAGTCTACATTCCAACACTCCCCAATGTTAGATACTCGTCATATGAGAAAATAACTAAAACCAATTTACATATTTATTTGGTTTGTATGATTTACTAATTAAAGTCACGTAAGTTCAACTCCTTAGCAATAATCTAATTCTAATACACAGTTTAACTTAACAGTACAACTTGCTGTTCATCTGAACTTCAGGAGAAAAGATAATTTTGAGAAACAAGAAACGTGTTTTATTTGGTGACTTTGTTGCTCTCAACTGTTTGTATATAAGCCCGTTATCAGTGGAACCAAAATTGCATTCACCACGCTTCTTCAATTACAATCCGCAACATGTTTATGGAATTTCAGAATTGTATTTGAGAAGGAATACAACCGAATACAAATTATCCGTTATATTAATTTTTGTAATCAATAGGAATAAGCCATATTTGAATTAATACTTCCCTAAATTATTAATCTCATATTTACACGATGCATTTATCGCATTTAATAACAAAAAGCCATTTTAATTCTTTTTCTCAACTTCATAAATTTTGGTCACAAAGAAATAAAAGAGAACTTTAGGTAAACAAAATAACATTATGAAAAAGTAAAATGCCACTGTCTCTAAAAAGAAATTATTTAATTATATGGCCCTACTAGTATTAACTTATGCATCGGGAAATTGGAGCCTTTTTAAAGCCTTAGAACATAAACTAGTTACAACTCGAAAAAAAAAAAAAAAAAAAAAAACACATTTCTCAAACTTTCAAAGCAGATCATGGGGCCAAAACATTAATTATCGTACGCAAAACATTCATCATCGTACGCAATATGGATGAATTATCGTATGCAATTCCCTTCAGTTCTCAGTACACTGTCGCTTAAGCATTTATGAATATGGATGATGTGTATTGCCTGGAGAGAAGAATAAGTATAAAGGAAAACAGTTATTGGATTTCGGAGTACGGCTACAGGAGATGCGCCTTGAATTATTCAGAGAGAAATTAAAATCTTCTGGAAAACATGCAAATTTCGAGCTATGACTCAAGATAATTATGCATACTAATGCACATTAAAAAAAGGTCATTACGTTATCATACTAACAGAGATACACATATTATATATACGTTGCATAAATGTGTAATGTGTACACTATTTACCTTTTATAGTGTAATATATCATACTAACAGATACACATTATATATACGTTGCATAAATATGTGTAATGTGTACACATATTTACCTTTTATAGTGTAATAGATCATACTAACAGAGATACACATATTATATATACGTTGCGTAAATATGTGTAATGTGTACACATATTTACCTTTTATACACATTGTAATATATCATACTAACAGAGATACACATTATATATACGTTGCGTAAATATGTGTAATGTGTACACATATTTACCTTTTATACATTGTAATATTACATACTAACAGAGATACACATTATATATACGTTGCGCAAATATGTGGTAATGTGTAACACATATTTACCTTTTATACATTGTAATATTACATACTAACAGAGATACACATTATATATATATACGTTGCGCAAATATGTGTGTATTGTGTATACATATTTCCCTTTTATACCGTGTTAATATTATTCATACTAACAGATACACATATTATATATACGTTGCGTAAATTTGTGTAATGTGTACACATATTTACCTTTTATACATTGTAAGATATGTGACTACATAACATGCATATATAAAATTAATGCACAGTAAAACGTGACTACAAGACATGCATAATGTATATGTAAAATTAATGTACACCATTACATGTGGATATCATAAAACTATTAAATCATAGATACTGGTGCATAATGTACACGAATGCACATAAAAATGTGTTTTGCGAACCGATGTAAAGATTATAAGTATTAATCATATAAAAATAGTATATAAGTTTTAATCATCTTGTAAAATATTATAAGTTTTCATAACTTATAAAATATCATTATAAGTTTTAATGAACTTATAAAATATCATTATAAATTTTAATCATCTTATAAAATATCATTATAAGTTTTAATCAACATAAAATAGCATAAGTTTTAATCACATAAGAATATAATTATAAGTTTTAATCAACTAGATAATAACGTGTTTAAGAACAGATATAAAGTGGCATTAAAATAAGCCCGTGAACAATAAAGTGGCATTAAAATAAGCCCGTGGAACAATAAAGTGGCATTAAAATAAGCCCGTGGAACATAAAGTGGGATCAAATAAGCCCGTGGAACAATAAAATGGCATTAAAATAAGCGCGTGGAACAATAAAGTGGCATTAAAATAAGCCCGTGGAACAATAGAGGTATCAAATAAGCCGTGGAGAAAATAAATTGGCATTAAAATAAGGCCGTGGATACAATAAAGCAGCATCAAATAAGCCCGTGGAACAATAAAGCGATACCAAATAAGCCCGTGGAACAATAAAGTGGCATCAAATAAGACCGTAAAACAATAAAGTGGCATCAAATAAGCCCGTGGAACAATAAAGTGCCATGAAATAAGCCTGTAGAACAATAAAGTGGCATCAAATAAGCCCGTGGAACAATAAAGCGATACCAAATAAGCCCGTGGAACAATAAAGTGGCATCAAATAAGACCGTAAAACAATAAAGTGGCATCAAATAAGCCCGTGGAACAATAAAGTGCCATGAAATAAGCCTGTAGAACAATAAAGTGGCATCAAATAAGCCCGTGGAACAATAAAGCGATACCAAATAAGCCCGTGGAACAATAAAGTGCATCAAATAAGACCGTAAACAATAAAGTGGCATCAAATAAGCCGTGGAACAATAAAGTGCCATGAAATAAGCCTGTAGAACAATAAAGCAGGCATCAAATAAGCCCGTGGAACAATAAAGCGATACCAAATAAGCCCGTGGAACAATAAAGTGGCATCAAATAAGACCGTAAAACAATAAGTGGCATCAAATAAGCCCGTGGAACAATAAAGTGCCATGAAATAAGCCTGTAGAACAATAAAGTGGCATCAAATAAGCCCGTGGAACAATAAAGTGGCATCAAATAAGACCGTAAAACAATAAGGTGGCATCAAATAAGCCCGTGGAACAATTGTACCATCACTGAGAGGTACGGACCGGCTTCAATTTCATTTAAATACACAACACAGATACAGAATTAGAATTTGTAATTCTGAAACTCGCCACCAGAGGCAATGTGTCTGCATCTAAATTTTCGATCAGGAGGGAGAAAGCTAAAGAGGCGATGAAGGATCAGACTTTCCTCTTTGATTTTTCTTTTCTTTTTTCTTTCACGTCTCAATGTGGCCTCTAGTAAGCTCAATGGTGACATCGAGTCAGCTCAATGTGACTTCGAGTAAGCTCAATGTGTCTTTGAGTCAACTCAATGTGTCATTGAGTCAGCTCAATGTGACATCGAGTCAGCTCAATGTGACTTCGAGTAAGCTAAATGTGGCCTCGAGTAAGCTCAATGTGACATCGAGTAAGGTCAATGTGACTTCGAGTCAGCTCAATGTGGCCTCGAGTCAGCTCAATGTGACTTCGAGTAAGCTAAAGTGGCCTCGAGTAAGCTCAATGTGGCCTCGAGTCAGCTCAATGTGACCCTCTAGTCAGCTCAATGTGACTTCGAGTCAGCTCAATGTGACTTCAAGTAAGGTCAATGTGACTTTGATTAACCTCAAAGTAACTTTAAATAAGGCCAATGTGACTTCGAGTAAGCTACAATGTAACTTTCGAGTCAGCTCAATGTGACATCGAGTAAGCTCAATGTGACATCGAGTAAGCCCAATGTGACTTCAAGCGTAGTGTTTCTAATCATAAGAAATTAGCATATTATATATGAGTAGTTTTTTTTTTCATTTTGAGAACAACGAAAATTGGAAACAAGCTATTAATTTGATTTCAAATGATAAACTTCAGTGCTATTATTATTATTATTATTATTATTATTATTATTATTAATGAAGGAGTGAAGGTAAAAGTGGAAGAGAAAAAAAAGGCTTTTGAAGAATGGCTGCAGAGTAATAGTATAGAGAATTATGAAAAATATAGAGAGAAAAATGTGGAAGTAAAGCCCAAGGTACGTGAGGCAAAGAGGGCAGCTGACCTGAGGTGGGGTCAGGGATTGGGTCATTCATATGAAGAGAATAAGAAGAAGTTTGGAAAGAAGTGAAGAGAGTAAGGAAGGCTGGCTCAAGAATTGAAGAGACAGTGAAAGATGGAAATGGAAGGTTGTTAAAAGGAGAGGAGGCAAGGAAAAGATAGGCGGCATATTTTGAAAGTTTACTGAATGTTGAGGATAATAGGGAGGCAGATATAATTGCTGTTGCAGGTGTTGAAGTGCCATTGATGGGAGATGAGAATGAGAGAGATTACAATAGATGAAGTGAGGAGAGCACTAGATGAAACGAGAGTAGGAAAGCGTCTGGTATGGATGGTGTGAGACCTGAGATGTTGAAGGAAAGGGGTGTGACTACTTGAATGGTTGGTGAGATTGTTCAATATGTGTTTTGTGTTGTTAATGGTACCAGTAGATTGGGTTTGTACATGTATTGTACCACTATATAAGGGTAAGGGAGATGTGCATGAGTGTTGTAATTCAAGAGGTATTAGTTTGTTAAGCTTAGTTGGAAAAGTGTATGGTAGTGTAATGATTAATAGGATTAAGGATAAAACAGAGAATGCAATCTTAGAAATACAGGGTGGTTTTAGAAGAGGTAGGGGTTGTATGAATCAGATTTTTACAGTAAGGCAGATATGCGAGAAATATTTAGCAAAGGTAAGGAGGTGTATGCTGCGTTTATGGATCTAGAAAAAGCGTATGATAGAGTTGATAGGGAAGCAATGTGCAATGTGATGAGGTTATATGGAGTTGGGTGGAAGGTTGTTGCAAGCAGTGAAAGTTTCTACAAAAGTATTAAAGCATGTGTTAGGATAGGAAATGAAGTGAGTCATTGGTTTCCGGTGAGAATTTAACTTGTATGTTGATGGAGTGGTGAGAGAGGTGAATGCTCGAGTGCTTGGACGAGGATTAAAACTAGTAGACAAGAATGACCATAAATGGGAGGTAAATCAGTTGTTGTTTGCAGATGATATTGTACTGGTTGCAGACACAGAAGAGAAGCTTGGCCGATTAGTGACAGAATTTGGAAGTGTGTGTGAGAGAAGGAAGTTGAGAGTAAATGTGGGTAAGAGAAGGTTATGAGATGTACGAGAAGGGAAGGTGGTGCAAGGTTGAATGTCATGTTGAATGGAGAGTTACTTGAGGAGGTGGATCAGTTTAAAGACTTGGGGTCTGTTGTTGCAGCAAATGGTGGAGTGAAAGTAGATGTACGTCAGAGAGTGAATGAAGGTGCAAAGTGGTGGGGACAGTTAAGGGAGTAGTAAAAAATAGAGGGGTTGGGCATGAATGTAAAGAGAGTTCTATATGAGAAAGTGATTGTACCAACTGTGATGTATGGATCGGAGTTGTGGGGAATGAAAGTGATGGAGAGACAGAAAATTGAATGTGTTTGAGATGAAGTGTCTAAGGATTATGGCTGGTGTATCTCGAGTAGATAGGGTTAGGAACGAAGTGGTGAAAGTGAGAACGGGTGTAAGAAATGAGTTAGCAGCTAGAGTGGATATGAATGTGTTGAGGTGGTTTGGCCATGTTGAGAGAATGGAAAATGACTGTCTGCTAAAGAAGGTGATGAATGCCAGAGTTGATGGGAGAACTACAAGAGGAAGGCCAAGGTTTGGGTGGATGGATGGAATGAAGGAAGCTCTGGGTGATAGGAGGATAGATGTGAGAGAGGCAAGAGAGCATGCTAGAAATAGGAATGAATGGCGAGCGATTGTGACGTAGTTTCCGGTAGGCCCTACTGCTGCCTCCGATGCCTTAGATGACCGCGGAGGTGGCAGCAGTAGGGGATTCAGCATTATGAAGCTTCATCTGTGGTGGATAACGGGGGAGGGTGAGCTGTGGCACCCTAGCAGTACCAGCTGAACTCGGTTGAGTCCCTTGTTAGGCTGGGAGGAACGTAGAGAGTAGAAGTCCCGTTTTTGTTTTGTTTCATTTGTTGATGTCGGCTACCCCCCACAATTGGGGGAAGTGCCTTGGTATATGTATGTATGTATTATTTTTATATTAGCTAGGTTACAACCCTAGTTTGAAACGTAGGGATGCTATAAGCCCAAGGGCTCCAAAAGGGAAAAATACAAATAGGATGATTAACTGCCCGTTACCACTATGAGTTGATTATTAACACCATTGGAATTTGTTCTAGGCGAAAGTCGATGGGACAGACATATTAGTACTCTTGATTAGTTGGGATAAAAACACCAATAGAGTTTATTCATGAGGGAACCAATATGAATCATGGAAAATCGAGTTAAGTAGGGAATAATGAAAGATTGGCGATAGTTGAATCAGTAGAACTTCAAAAGTTCAAAGTTGGGGCAAAGGTTTTATGTTGATCAGGCTGACATGAGTTTTTATTGTTTATATATGACACATCTGTTTTTGACGTTGTTAATAGTTCATATAGGACATATCTGTTTTAACGCTGCTACCGTTTTTAGAATGATATATTGTTAACTTATTCTCATCATTTATTTATTTCCTTTCCTCACGGGCTATTTTTCCCTGTTGGACCCCATGGGCTTATAGCATCTTGCTCATCCAACTAGGGCTGTAGCTTGGCTAGTAAAATAATAATAATAATAATAATAATAATAATAATAATAATAATAATAATAAACTTATGTAAGATTCACCCAATATAGGAAGAAGGTGGTTACTGATTACCACCTCTCTCTCTCTCTCTCTCTCTCTCTCCTCTCTCTCTTCTCTCTCTCTCTCTCTCTCTCTCTCAAAGGTTTAAAAGCCGTTCATGAATATCCGAGGCAAGGGACAGTGACATTGCCCTATCAAGCAGCACAACGCCCTAGAAACTGATCATATATACTGATGATCAGTGCCCAAGCCCACTCTCCACCCAAGCCAAGACCAAGGAGGGCTAGCAATGGCTGCTGATGACTCAGCAGATAGACCTATAGGCTCCCCGAGACACTCTATCCTTTGCTCACAAGGATGATAAGGTTGCAACGACCAAAGAAACTAACGATAACGAGTTTGAGTGGGACTCGAACCCCAGTCAGGGACGTTTACCGCATCAGCCACCAAAACATTAGCTCTGTTCTGAATTTTCAAATAGAGAATTTCTTAAGGAGTTTCAAGCGAACAGAGTCACAGATTATGAAATCCGCGACATTTTATGAAATGGAGTTTGACCCTCCCAGACAGGCCGTCATGTAAAATTCTCGGGGTCTGTGTAATACGTTTCATGTAATTAGAGCAAATTGAATGGTGAGAATAGTACCCTCTGGACGGATGAGAGTAGGCATTATTAGCCAAAGACAATAACTACATCTGCTTGGGTGCCGAGAAGAAATTGAAGGTTGCAACGCTGGGGAACAGACGCACTGTACTTTGGAAATGACACAATAGTGGCTCGAATATCGTTTGTTTTTACTGTAAATGTGTATCATCATTTAAAAGTAATTTCAGAAGAGATTGGCTTAGGTACAAACTGCGTGGAACAGAGACGGAATATCTGAGACGTTCTTCCGTAACAGCTTTGCGTTTAGGTATTATGCTGGAAGTGATCAACCTAAGCAAAGTCATTTTTGTAGTGATAACTGTATTCTCAGGCAATAAATAGTAGGTTAATAGCAGATCTATAACTCAAATTTTTTTAATGAAGTGGATTTGCACAGACTCGCATGGATGCCTTTTTAGCTCTGAAAAGTTCCCCAATCGCTGATTGGTTAGAACTATTTTGTCCAACCAATAAGCTAGAAGGAAACTTTTCCGAGCTAAAGGGAAACCCCTGTGAGTCGGTGGAAATGCGTCTCATAAAAAAAAATTTACTTATAGCTGTTATAACTGTTTTGTAACTTGTATTGCTGAGGGTCATATGCAGATACTGATGATTTAATTTATTTATCAAAAGCTTAGGTATTTTATTCACTAATTAATTTGAATTAATGTTGGGGAATTTAGAGAATAACTATTGCATCGGAATATAAGTTTTCTTTGTGTAAGAATCTTTGGGAATTTCATTCTTTTTATTATTATTATTATTATTATTATTATTATTATTATTATTATTATTATTATTATTATTATTATTATTATTATTATTATTATTACTTTCTAAGCTACATCCCTAGTTGGAAAAGCAGAACGCTATAAGCCCATGGGCCCCAACAGGGGAAATAGTTCAGTGAGAAAAGGAAAAATTAAATACTTTAAGAATAGCAACAACATTAAAATAAATATTTCCTATATAAACTATAAAAACCTTATCAAAGCAAGAAAGAGAGAAATTAGATAGACTAGCGTACCAGAGCGTACCTTCAAGCAAGAGAACTCTAACCCAAGACAGTGGAAGACCTATAGTACAGAGGCTATGGCACTACCCAAGACTAGAGAACACTGGTTTGATTTTGGAGTGTCCTCCTAGAAGAGCTGCTTACCATAGCTAAAGAGTCCCTTCTACCCTTATCAAGAGGAAAGTAGCCACTGAACAATTACAGTGCAGTAGTTAACCCCTTGAA
>NC_090730.1:761017-778517 GCF_036898095.1 Palaemon carinicauda | reverse complement strand
AAAAAAAACAGGAATGTGGGAAATGTAACGGGGGAAACATTTCACTATAGCCCGCAAATGACTTCATTCTTATAAGAAGACAAATAACTATAATCGGGTTGTCTATACTGAATTTATAGCCTATAGTTGTTAATCAATGTACATTTTATATAAAATATATTTCTTTTAATCTATGTAGACTTTATATTTTCGTAAATAATTTTTTACGGATCTTATAATAAAAATATTATAGTTTTTAATCTAATTATAATTATAAGTTTTAATCATATAGGAATATCATTATAAGTTTTAATCATTTACGAATATCATTATAAGTTTTAATCATCTTATAAATATATCATTATAAGTTTTAATCATATAGGAATATCATTATAAGTTTTAATCATCTTATAAATATATCATCATAAGTTTTAATCATTTACGAATATCATTATAAGTTTTACACATAAAAAATATCATTATAAGTTTTAATCATATAAGTATATCATCATAAGCTTTAATATTATTATCTTATAACATTATCGTAATAAGTTTTAATAAAAATATTATCATAAGTTTTAATCGCCTTATAAAACTAACACTATAAGTATTAATCATCTTATATAAAATATCATTATAAGTTTTAATGATCTTATAAAAATATTAAGTTTTAATGATCTTATAAAAATATTAAGTTTTAATGATCTTATATATAATAATTATAAGTTTGAATCCACTAGAGTTGCGATAAAAATGAAGTTTAATGACATTTTTCCATTGAATGTTATATAAGACGTCTTACTTTGAACTTGTATAAACATCAGTAAACATTATAATAAAACTCTTAAATAAAAAAAAAGCGAACCAAATAAGTAAAAAAAAGACCCACAGGCAAATAAAAAAAAGGTTGCTTTTGCTTTAAGAAATAACGGGCACGTCACTATAAAAATACTGGGCTGGTTACTATAAAATTATAGGCCATGTTACTATAAAATTCGAGGGAATGTTACTATAAAAATATAGGGTACGTTAATGTAAAAATACAGGACATGTTGGTATAAAAATATGGGGCATGTTACAATAAAAATATAGGCCATGTTACTATAAAAATTGAGGGCATGTTACTATAAAAATATAGGCCATGTTACTAAAACATTTGAGGGCATGTTACTATAAAAATTGAGGGCATGTTACTATAAAAATATAAGGCATGTTACTGTAAAAATACAGGACATGTTGGTATAAAAATATGGGGCATGTTACTATAAAAATATAGGCCATGTTACTAAAACATTTGAGGGCATGTTACTATAAAAATTGAGGGCATGTTACTATAAAAATATAGGGCATGTTACTGTAAAAATACAGGACATGTTGGTATAAAAATATGGGGCATGTTACTATAAAAATATAGGCCATGATACTATAAAAACTGAGGGCATGTTACTATAAAAATATAGGCCATGTTACTAAAAAATTTGAGGGCATGTTACTATAAAAATTGAGGGCATGTTACTGTAAAAATATAGGGCATGTTACTGTAAAAATATAGGACATGTCACTATAAAAATACTGGGCAGGTTACTATAAAAATATAGGCCATGTTACTATAAAAATACAGGGCATATTACTATAAAACTATAGGATATATTACGATAAAAAGGCATGTTACTATAAAAATGTAGGACAAGTTACTATAAAAATGTAGGCCATGTTACTATAAAAATGTAGGACATGTTACTATAAAAATGTAGGCCATGTTACTATAAAAATGTAGGACATGTTACTATAAAAATATAGGACATGTTGCTATAAAAATATAGGTCATGTTACTAAATATATATAGTGCATGTTACTAAAAAAAAAAAATACAGGACATATTACTATAAAAATACAGGGCATATTACTAGACCACATCCGGAAGTACATAGACGCTCCAGGAATGTCCCTATAGGTGTTGACGCAATGTATGGCAATCAGGCGTTTCATAATTTAACACGAAAGGATGAGGAGGAGGACAGCAAAGTGGGTGGCATACTCGAACGAACCTACCCTTGGGATCTTCGCAACCCCGGACGATGAAAGAACAAGAGTAGTGGCTTTTTAGGGGGGAAGCTCCAGAAGGCGGAGAAGAGAGATGTGTTTGGAGTAGGGAAGGGGGGACGTCAGAAAAAAGATGTTCGCTCGCCACCTGCCGGCGGAAGGGAAGCTGGAGGGGTCGGGGAAGACAAAACGAAAATGGCAAAAAAAGAGAGTTGAATAAAAGACGGAGGAAAAGATACACACTAGTAATTCTCCTGTAAGCTTGACCACTGGGTCCCTCTACGACGAGTTGCTCCCTCACAACACCTGTTAGCCGATCGCCGGCATCCACAGAGCGAGAGGAAGGATGCTATGGTTAACCTGGGCGATGTTACAAGGCGGCGAGCTGTCAGCCGTTTGCCTAGGCATCTGCCCTCGGGATATCCATAGATGAGCCTGGTTATCCTAGTGAGGTGGCCCTTCCGAATTCCCTCACAAAAGGACCACTATACCTTTTTTTTTTACGATTCCTTTCGGAGTAGTGTGGCTGGCGAGACACCTGTAATTATCTATTTCTATTGTCAGGGAATAGGAGATGGGGCGTACATTATTTTTTTTTTTCTTTTAAGTAGGGTAACAATATCCGGCCAACGTTTAATCAATCTTACCACCAATTTCAACCATTCATTGATTAATAGTTTATGTATGACATATCTATTTTGACGTTGTTACTGTTTTTAGAATGATTTATTGTTAATTTGTTCCCATCATTTATTCATTTCCTTATTTTCTTTCCTCAATGGGCTATTTTTCCCTATTGGAGCCCTTGGGCTTATAGCATCTTGCTTTTCAAACTAGGGTTGTAGCTTGGCTAATAATAATAATAATAATAATAATAATAATAATAATAATAATAATAATAGTTTATCCACATGGCGTTCCAGTATCTAGGTAATTTTGTTATATGTTTTCAATTCAACACTTTTCATATACAGTTTATTTACTGCCTTGTTTCCTTTCCTCACTGGGCTATTTTTCCCTGTTGGAGCCCTTGGGCTTGTAGCATCATGCTTTTCTAATTAGAGTTGTAACATAGGTAATAGGCTAATAATAATAATAATAATAATAATAATAATAATAATAATAATAATAATAATAAAAATAATAAAATAGGGTTGTAGCTTAGCTTATAATAATAATAATAATAATAATAAAATAATAATAGAAATTAACAAAATAACAATAATAATAATAAAATAGGGTTGTAGCTTAGCTTATAATAACAATAATAATAATAATAAAAATAAAAAAATAGGGTTGTAGCTTAGCTTATAATAACAATAATAATAATAATAAAAATAAAAAAATAGGGTTGTAGCTTAGCTTATAATAATAATAATAATAATAATAATAATAATAATAATAAAATAATAATAGAAATTAATAAAATAACAATAATAATAATAATAATAATAATAAAATAGGGTTGTAGCTTAGCTTATAATAATAATAACAATAATAATAATAATAATAGGGCTGTATTATTAATAAATATTATTACTTGCTAAGCTAGAACCCTTGTTGGAAAAGCAGGATGCTATAAGCCCAGGGGCTCCAACATGGAAAATAGCCCGGTAAGGAAAGGAAACAAGGAAAAATAAAATTTTTAAGAAGAGCAACAACATTCAAATAAATATCTCTTCTATAAACAATAAAAACTTCAACAAAACAAGAGGAAGAGAGACAAGACAGATCAGTGTGCCCGAGTGTATCCTCAAGCAAGAGAACTCTAACCCAAGACAGGGGAACACCATGGTACATACCTGTAGGCTATGGCACTACCCAAGACTAGAGAACAATGGTTTGATTTTGGAGTGTCCTTCTCCTAGAAGAGCTGCTGACCATAGCTAAAGAGTCTCTTCTACCTTTACCAAGAGGAAAGTGGCCACTGAATTAATTACAATGAGGTAACCTCTTGGGTGAAGAAGAATTGTTTGGTAATCTCAGTGTTGTCAGGCGCATGAGGACAGAGGAGAATAAGTAGAGAATAGGGCAGACTATTCACTGTGTGTGTGTAGGCAAAAGGAAAGTGAACCGTAACCAGAGAGAAGGATCCAATGTAGTACTGTCTGGCCAGTCCAAAAAACCACATAACTCTCTGGTGGTAGTGTCTTAACGGTTGTAGCTTAGGTAATAATAATAATAATAATAACAATAATAATAATAATAATAATAATAATAATAATAATATTAATAATAATAATAAAAGGCACATTCTTCACACCAAGACAACTTCTATATATTCTTTCTAGAAACAATTACCTCTACACTCCACACAAGCAATAAAGAACAGACTTTATTCTAACGATGCATTTGTAACACTGTCATTTTGAACACCATAGCGGATGTGTATCCGTGCATGAATGTTGCAATGTGCACTCACAAGTGTTCTTGAAAAAAAAAATCCTTGTTTCCTTTCCTCAATGGGCTATTTTCCCTGTTGGGGCCCCTGGTTTTATAGCATCTTGCTTTTACAGCTAGGGTTGTAGCTTAGCAAGTATGTGTATGCGTGCAAGAATATTGCAGTATGCGCTTAAGCGCGTTCTTGAATTTTTTTTTCTCCCTGTTTCCTTTCCTCACTGGGCTATTTTCCCTGTTGGGGTCCCTGGGTTTATAGCATCTTGCTTTTCCAACTAGTAATGATAATAACAATAATAATAATATTAAAAGTAAAAATATTAATAATAATAATAATAATAATAATAAGAATAATAATAATAATAATAATAATAATAATTTGTGGCTGTACGGATGAGGTAGATAACTAAAAGTCACAATTATTACAAGACAAATAAAGTAAATTATCCACAAACAAACAGAGGATTTTCAGAAAAAGGCTGAAAATGTACCGCACAAATTTAGGAAAATCAACGGAAAATTATTTTCCTGCTACTGCCAGACTTTGGAATGATTCTACGGTTTCTATTCCAGACTTATACTTGATGAACATTTTAATCTTTTTTTTTTTCCTTTTTTTGAAAGGTTTACTTCTGTTCTGGGCTAGAAACAGGCATGAAATTCCCACCCGCTAATTGAATTAAACGAAACTGTCCTGGTCTCTCTACCATTGCCACTTAATTTGATTATCATATATTCTCAATAAAAGGGTTAAAGGTTTAAAGGTCGCTCATGACTGGCAGAGGCAAGGGACAGTGACATTGTCCTAGCAATCAGGACAATGCCCTAGAGATTGACCATATATTATATGATCAGCGCCCAAGCCTCCTCTCCGCCCAAGCTAGAACCAGGGAGGGCCAGGCAGTGGCTGCTGATGACTCAACAGATAGACCTATAGGCTCCCCCAAACCCCCCCAACCTTAGCTCACAAGGATGGTAAGGTTGCAGACACAACTGCCACTAACGAGTCTGAGCGGGACTCGAACCCCCGACTGGCAAACATCAGGCAGAGACTTTACCAATCAGGCCACAACAACCTCTTACATATATTACAAGTATAAAGGTTTAAAGGCTGCTTATGAATAGCAGAAGCAAGGGACTGGGACACTGCCCTAGCTAGCAAGAAAATGTCCTAAAGACTTCACAATTATCCATATGATCAGCGCCCAAGCTAGGACCAAGGAGGGCCAGGCAATGGCTGCTGATATCTTAGCAGGTAGATCTATAAGCTTCCTAAAGGATCCCATTCTCAGCTCACAAGGACGGTAAGGTTGCAGACACTACAAGAAATTATCGAGCTTGAGCGGAACTGGAACCCCAATCTGGCAATCACCAGGCAAGGACGTTTCCACTAGGCCACCGCAACCAATTATCCTTGTCACATAAAATCTCTCTCTCTCTCTCTCTCTCTCTCTCTCTCCTAAAAGAATGCTAGATTATGAAATTGATTATCATAATGAATGCCTAATCACGATATATTATTAGGCCTACTCGTATTTGTCTTCATTTTTTTCATCAAAACATAACTAAATATTTTTCACTTTTTGGAGCCGGAGAATCGATATTTTTTTTCTTTACCAAAATAAGATATAAAACTAAAGCTTAATTCCACTATTGCTTGCTAAAGATTTAATTCTAAGCTCCTCCCCTTATATAAAAGAGCAACCCTGCAAATTGTTTCGACAGCTTGTTATACTCCCTGAGCACCTGCGGTCGCTCGATCTGTGGCAAATACTACCTTGGCGGACGCTAATAAGGCTCATTACCCTTAAAACAACTTAATGACTTCCAGCCTTACGCCCGTGGAAAAACTATTGACTTCCCTTAACTCAAAAGGCCACAATTATATTCCCAAGCACCGCCAACATCACGTTCATCACACAAACAACACGCATTGAGCGCAATTTTGCGCAGTAATACCCGAGCGTAATCTTGCGCAGCGAGACGAGAGAAGCTGCAACGTAATTGTTCAGTGGCCACTTTCCTCTTGGCAAGGGTAGAAGAGTCTTTTAGCTATAGTAAGCAGCTCTTCTAGGAGAAGGACACTCCAAAATCAAACCATTGTTCTCTAGTCTTGGGTAGTGCCACAGCCTCTATGCCGTGGACTTAGGCCTACACTATCTTGGATTAGAGTTCTCTTGCTTGAGGGTACACTCGGGCACACTAATCTAATTGCTCTTCCTCTTGTTTTGTTAAAGATTTTATAGTTTATCTATGAAAGATCCAATTTAATGTTGTTGCTGTTCTTAGTATATTTCATTTTGATTGTTTATCACTTTTCTATTTCATTTGTTCCCTTTCCTCACTGGGCTATTATTCCTTGTTGGAGCCCTTGGGCTTACAGCATCTTGCTTTTCCAATCAAGGTTATAGTTTAGCTAATAATAATAATAATAATAATAATAATAATAATAATAATAATAATACCGTTTCATTTTCTTTCCTTATCACTTTTCTATTTCATTTGTTCCCTTTCCTCACTGGGCTATTATTCCTTGTTGGAGCCCTTGGGCTTACAGCATCTTGCTTTTCCAATCAAGGTTATAGCTTAGCTAATAATGATAATAATAATAATAATAATAATAATAATAATAATACCGTTTTATTTTCTTTCCTTATCACTTTTCTATTTCATTTGTTCCCTTTCCTCACTGGGCTATTATTCGTGGTAGGAGCCCTTGCGCTTATAGCATCTTACTTTTCTAATCAAGGTTATAGCTTAGCTTATAATAATAATAATAATAATAATAATAATAATAATAATAATAATAATACCGTTTTATTTTTTTTCCTTATTACTTTTCTATTTCATTTGTTCCCTTTCCTCACTGGACTATTATTCGTGGTAGGAGCCCTTGGGCTTATAGCATCTTGCTTTTCTAATCAAGGTTATAGCTTAGCTTATAATAATAATAATAATAATAATAATAATAATAATAATACCGTTTCATTTTCTTTCCTTATCACTTTTCTATTTCATTTGTTCCCTTTCCTCACTGGGCTATTATTCGTGGTTGGAGCCCTTGGGCTTACAGCATCTTGCTTTTCCAATCAAGGTTATAGCTTAGCTAATAATAATAATAATAATAATAATAATAATAATAATAATAATACCGTTTTATTTTCTTTCCTTATCACTTTTCTATTTCATTTGTTCCCTTTCCTCACTGGGCTATTATTCGTGGTAGGAGCCCTTGGGCTTATAGCATCTTACTTTTCTAATCAAGGTTATAGCTTAGCTTATAATAATAATAATAATAATAATAATAATAATAATAATAATAATACCGTTTTATTTTTTTTCCTTATTACTTTTCTATTTCATTTGTTCCCTTTCCTCACTGGACTATTATTCGTGGTAGGAGCCCTTGGGCTTATAGCATCTTGCTTTTCTAATCAAGGTTATAGCTTAGCTTATAATAATAATAATAATAATAATAATAATAATAATAATAATAATAATAATAATACCGTTTTATTTTCTTTCCTTATCACTTTTCTATTTCATTTGTTCCCTTTCCTCACTGGGCTATTATTCGTGGTTGGAGCCCTTGGGCTTATAGCATCTTGCTTTTCTAATCAAGGTTATAGCTTAGCTTATACATACATACATATACCAAAGGCACTTCCCCCAATTTTGGGGGGTAGCCGACAACAACAAGAAACAAAACAAAAAGGGGACCTCTACTCTCTACGTTCCTCCAGCCTAACCAGGGACTCAGCCGAGTTCAGCTGGTACTGCTAGGGTGCCACAGCCCAACCTCCCACATTTCCACCACAGATGAAGCTTCATACTGCTGAGTCCCCTAATGCTGCCACCTCCGCGGTCATCTAAGGCACCGGAGGAAGCAGCAGGGCCTACCGGAACTGCGTCACAATCGCTCGCCATTCATTCCTATTTCTAGCACGCTCTCTTGCCTCTCTCACATCTATCCTCCTATCACCCAGAGCTTTCTTCACACCATCCATCCACCCAAACCTGGGCCTTCCTCTTGTACTTCTCCCATCAACTCTTGCATTCATCACCTTCTTTAGCAGACAGTCATTTTCCATTCTCTCAACATGGCCAAACCACCTCAACACATTCATATCCACTCTAGCCGCTAACTCATTTCTTACACCCGTTCTCACCCTCACCAGTTCGTTCCTAACCCTATCTACTCGAGATACACCAGCCATACTCCTCAGACACTTCATCTCAAACACATTCAATTTCTGTCTCTCCATCACTTTCATTCCCCACAACTCCGATCCATACATCACAGTTGGTACAATCACTTTCTCATATAGAACTCTCTTTACATTCATGCCCAATCCTCTATTTTTTACTACTCCCTTAACTGCCCCCAACACTTTGCAACCTTCATTCACTCTCTGACGTACATCTGCTTCCACTCCACCATTTGCTGCAACAACAGACCCCAAGTACTTAAACTGATCCACCTCCTCAAGTAACTCTCCATTCAACATGACATTCAACCTTGCACCACCTTCCCTTCTCGTACATCTCATAACCTTACTCTTACCCACATTAACTCTCAACTTCCTTCTCTCACACACCCTTCCAAATTCTGTCACTAGTCGGTCAAGCTTCTCTTCTGTGTCTGCTACCAGTACAGTATCATCCGCCAACAACAACTGATTTACCTCCCATTCATGATCATTCTCGCCTAACAGTTTTAATCCTTGTCCAAGCACTCTAGCATTCACCTCTCTCACCACTCCATCAACATACAAGTTAAACAACCAGGGCGACATCACACATCCCTGTCTCAGCCCCACTCTCACCGGAAACCAATCGCTCACCTCCTTTCCTATTCTAACATAATTATAATAATAATAATAATAATAATAATAATAATAATAATAATAATAATACCGTTTTATTTTCTTTCCTCTGGAGGCTGCACATAGCAAAGCATAGATAAGAGATAAGTTACAAGTTCAATTGATACCCTGATTTATTTTCTTTCTTCGGGAGGCACAGAGACGGGAAAAGTTGCCAGACATAACCCATAACCAATGAACCCAAATAGAAAATGAATGACTTGGACATCAGCGAAAACAGGTCTATCCATGAAAACACAGACGCCCTAACCTCATTATCTTCTCTAAGATACCGGGACATTTTGCACTTAATTTTGTTGTGGAATATGGAACCAAATTCTTAATAAGATACGCAGAGCAAAATGTTATTTGAAAGGTCCAAAGAAATTAGAGGAGAGAAAATACCTAAATGAGCTGAAGGCCAAACAGCTAATTCTATTTTTTTTTCTTTTTGGACCTGGGTGAGGGAAAGATACCAAATAATTAGGAGGATAAAGAATGGTTTTTAATTACTCCCGAACTCCCTCTTTTTAATACTAGCTGTTATTCAATAATACGCTTTATATTTATGAGTTTATTAAAAGATTATTAAAGAGGAGGTTTCTCAACAACATGAGTAAAAATAAAATGCGAAATGACTCTACCGTGTTTTCAAATTCTACTACAAAAAGTAGACGAAGTGAAATTCCAAAATACATCTTATCAATCTACACAAGAAAGATTTTGGAATTTTCAAATCTTTCAATGCATATATATATATATATATATATATATATATATATATATATATATATATATATATATATATATATATATATATATATCCGGTCACGCTCAGTGACACTGCCAGACGTATAACTACTCGGTCTATTCCTATTCTTCGTGTAGGCGAAGGACTAGTCATACTCTTGCGAGAGGTGATACCTCAATAGAATGAATAATAAACTTAATAATAATAACAATTATAAAAATACTACAACTACTACTACTAATATTAATCATAATAATAATAATAAGAAGAAGAAGAAGAATAATAATAATAATAATCCCACTGACATCGGACAACTCAAGCACCTAAGCGTCGACAACTATCAAATTTCGACAACTACGAAACGTCGACACCTACGGCAGTCGACACTTTACGACACCCACGCTGCGATCGCTAGAGACATTGACGGAAGTCCAACTCGCGGTTTTTTAGCACACGAAGCGACTATTAAAGAACTCCGGGCGTCTAATTTCCAATTCGAACCGTGAGGCGTAATGACTATTATCAAATATCCATGTTTTTTTTTTCCTTTGTTTACACAAGAGTGAGATATGCGAACCCTGCGGTAACCCATCCATGATGAGGCCACGGTTAGATAATAATAATAATAATAATAATAATAATAATAATAATAATAATAATAATAATGATAATAGTTATAATAATAATAATAATAATAATAATAATGATAATAATAATAAATATTTGGGTTAATATGCACACACTGAATCAACCCTTTGCAACCCCCTTCTCATAAGAGTAGTTTTATGTCTAGCAATGTCGTTAGGCGTGACCGGAAAGAATGATATATACATACATGTATATACAAATTTATGTATGTATGTATGTATATATACATATATGTATACATATATATGTATATATATATATTGTTATTATCATTATTATAATTATCATCATTACTAGCCAAGCTACAACCCTAGTTGGAAAAGCAAGATGCTAAAAGCCTAGGGACTCCAATAAGGAAAAATAGCCCAGTGAGGAAAAGAAATAAGGAAATACATAAATGATGATAAAAAATTAACAATAAGTCATTCTAAAAAAAAGTAACAACGTCACAACAGAAATGTCATATATAAACTATTAACAACGTCAAAACAGAAATGTTCTATATAAACTATTAACAACGTCAATAAAAAAGAAAATGTCATTTATAAACTATAAAAAGACTCATGTCCGCCTGGTCAACATAAAAACATTTGCTCCAACTTTGAACTCTTGAAGTTCTACTGATTCAACTACGGTTCTATCCGATTCAGTAGGAAGAACCGTAAGGTCCTTAGCTCACAAGGATGGTAAGGTTGCAGACACTAAAGAAACTACCGAGTTTGCGCGGGACACGATCTCCCGTCCAGGAGAATGCCATGCAGTCACGTTTCCAATAGGCCACAAAAAAAAAAAAAAAAAAAAAAAAAAAAAAAAAAAAAACCCATGAATTTCTATGGCAAATGATTACTTATTTAATGTTTGTATATTCTTACTATCTTGGGTTAGAGTTCTCTTGCTTGAGGGTATACTTGGGCATACTATTCTATCTTATTTCTCTTCCTCTTCTTTTGTAAAGGTTTTATAATTTATTTAGGAAATATTTATCTTAATGTTGTTACTGTAATTAAGATATTTTATTTTTCTTGTTTCCTTTCCTCACTGGGCTATTTTCTCATTTGGATCACCTGGGCTTATGGCAGCATCCTGCTTTTCCAAATAGGGTTGTAGCTTAGCAAGTAATAATAATAATGATACATCATCCTCTTCATCTCCTCCCACTTTTAACTCAATACTTCGCCATTCGTCATTTCCTACTTCACGTTTCATAATCCTCAGCCATGTAGGTCTGGGTCTTCCAACTGTTGTAGGGCCTTGAGGAGCCCAGTTGAATAATAATAATAATAATAATAATAAAAATAATAATAATAACAATAATAATAATAATAATAACAACAATTATAACAATAATAAAAATAATAATAATAATAATAACAACAATTATAACAATAATAATAATAAATATAATAATAATAATAATAATAATAATAATAATAATAATAATAATAATAATAATAATAATTTGAAAATAACTTCTCAGAATTCCCGTATACAAATACCTTACATCTTCATTTATCAAAGATTCCGTTAGTATTGTTTTCCTCCAGGGAAAAAAACCTGAAGAATATTTATGATGAATTATTACCGATGGCACAAGTCACGCTTCACGCGTCTCCTCTCACGCCTCGCCCGCGAACCTCTGCATATAACAATCATAAAAAGTTATTCAAGCAAACACACCCATCGTTTAGAGTACAGGTCTCCAATTAAATCAAACGGTTGATGCTTAACGGGTACATCTTATCAGGTGTCTATTAACTCGTGATTAAGAGGCATAACACGTGGCAACGCATGTCTTGATATTGTCTGTCTCTCTGTTCGGTTGCGAGGTGTCAATTAGCCATGGGTTAAATCACGGTTGGGTTTAACACACTAGGACCATCTAATTAAATACCTTTCTTTTTAGAGAAAGTGGCATTTTGATATTCATAATCTAATACACACACACACACTATATATACATATATATATATATATATATATATATATATATATATATATATATATATATATATATATATATATATATATATATATATGAGATTGTGAAATATAAAATGCCACTTTCTCTATAAAGAAAAGCATTTTATCATATGATCCTACCGGTAATAACTTACGTTTCAGGAACTTGGAGCCTTACTAAAGCCTTGGAACATAAGCTAGTTACAAAGAGAGCTTTGGAAAATAATATATGTATGTGTATATACACTTACTATATATATATATATATATATATATATAAATGTATATATATATATATATATACACACACACACACATATATATATATATATATATATATATATATATATATATATATATATATATATATATATATATATATACATGTGTGTGTATGCATCTAAGCACAAAAAAAATTAATCAAAATCTTCTCCAAGACAACACGATACACCTGACTATCCCATTATTAAGGCCATCATTTCAGCAGTTGCTTCTGCCGTGTCCCAAGAGAGTAAACTGCAATTACCACAGCCTTTTATATTTTTTTTAGTCGTGCTGCATAATCACTGCGAAAATTCACACCCGGTGCTTCAGCAAGACGGCTACTGAACGCTGCACGCACCCCCCCCCCACCCCACCCCCAACCCCCGGGGGCGTTATCCTTGGTCAACTACGATGAGAATAAAAATGGTAAGCCATTAAATAATGCGATGCCTCTCTAAACAATTTCCTCTCCTCAATTCGCGTTTCGGGTGAGCGTGTGTTTAGAAGTTTTGCGTGTGAGTATGCTTGTGTGGATGCAGTCTTGTGTGGAGTTGCGCTCGTGTGATTGCATACTGCGCATACCTGGGAACGTGAAGCCGCGCAGCATGTCAAATTTAAGGTGATTACAAGTCAAATTAGAAATGTTATGCTTTTTGGGGTCCGCCGTGATTATTGTGGTACTTGTAACAGCGGACATAAAAGAAGAAGTTGGATGTGAAGGAGGTAATATTACTCGGCCACACTATTCTATGTTATATCTCTTTCTCTATTTCTTTTAATTTGTTTACTTAATATATAAAAGTAAGATCATCCGACAGGAGTAAAAGCCGAAAAGACATCTATGAAGTATGAAGTGGGAGACGATGAATGGAGAAGTATTGAATTAAAAGCTCAAGATAGAGACGACTGGCGAAATATAACCGAGGCCCTTTGCGTCAATAGACGTAGGAAGACATGATGATGATGATGATTATATATGAAAGATATTTGCTAATGTTGTTACTGTTCTTAAAATATCTTATTTCAGTTGTTCTTTACTTCTCTTGTAGTCCACGTACTTCCTTTCCTCACTAGGTTATTTTTCCCTGTTGGAGCCCTTAGGCTTACAGCATCGTGCTTTTTCGACAAGGGTTGTAGCTTAGCTAATAATAATAATAATAATAATAATAATAATAATAATAATAATAATAATAATAATAATAATAATAATAACAGGTAACCATCAATTGAATGCATGTGTTATGGTAGCCTATTGGAAAAGTCCCTGCCTAGCGATTTGTTGAACTGTGGCTCGAGACCCGCTCAATATCGATAGTTTCTTGTAGTGTCTGGAGCCTAACCATCCTTCTGAGCTTAAGGATGGGAGGGGGGAGGGTTTGTGGGAGCAAATAGGTCTACGTGCTGAGTCATCAGTAGCCATTGCCCCCCCCCCCCCCCCGGTCCTAGCTTGGGTGGGAAGAGCTTGGCCTGTACCTTATTGGGTGAGCATCAAGATATGCCAATTGACATTAGCACTCACACCTTTAAAAATCAAGGTTTAAAGGTCGATCATAAATGGCAGAGATCAATATCCTTAAGAAAAAACAATGTCCACAAGTTAGGACCAGGGAGGGCCAGGCAATGGCTGCTGATGATTAAGCATTTATATCTATAGACTCCCCCAAACTCCCATTCTTAGCTTAGGCCTTCCCCAAACCCCGTTTTATGAACTAAATTCAGTAACAATGCCCTAGAGACTGACCATATATTCATTTGATCAGCACCCAAGCCACCTCTCCACAGCCTAGGACCGGGGAGGGCCAGGCAATGGCTGCTGATAACTCAGTAGGTTGACCTATAGGCTCACAGAAACCCACCATCCCTAGCTTACAAGAATGGTCAGGTTGCATACACTTTTAAAGGTTTTTTTTTAAAGGTCGCTCGTGAATGACAGAGGCAAGGGACAGTGACATTGCCCTAGCAAGCGGGACAATGCCCTAGAGACTGATCACATATTATATGATCAGCGCCCAAGCCTCCTCTCATACCCAAGCTAGAACTATGAAAGGCCAGGCAGTGGCTGCTGATGACTCAGCAGATAGACCTATAGGCTCCCCCCAAACCACCCAACCTTAGCTCACAAGTATGGTAAGGTTGCAGACAATAATGGCACTAACGAGTCTGAGCGGGACTCGAACCCCCGACTGGCAAACACCAGGCAGAGACGTTACCAATCAGGCCACACTACAGCAAACTATCGAGCTTGAGCGGGCTTCGAACTCAAATCCAACATATTCCCAAGCAGGAATGTTTCCAATGAGGCTATCATTGACAACTTCACCTGTTGAATATAGAAAGCGCAACGCTTCGCATGGAGACAAAATGGCGTACAGGCGAAGAAACTCATTCATGCCAATGAGAATAAGCAGCACATGAAATTTTTCGTTTAGGTTTACTTAATGGACTTCCATTTACTAGTAATGTAACAAACGACTCAAAACTAAATGAATAACAAAGTAAACTAGTAAAGCACTATGAGAGTGCAGACCTCCACCACGGCAGCTTATTTCTCAACCTTGACTTTTGACCTAGGACTTTGAAAATTGAATCACTTCCACGTCTCAACATGACTATTAATCCCTGAAAGTTTCACTATTCTACGAGTAAAATTGTGGCCAGGAAGTTGTTAACAAACAAACAGACAGACAAACGGACAAACAGAGGAGAAAACATAACCTCCTCCAAACTTCGTTGGCGGCGGTAAAAGACATTTGACCTAGGACTTTCAAAATAGAATCCCTTCCACGTCTCAACATAGCAATTAGTCCCTGAAAGTTTCACTACTCTACGAGTTAAATAGTGGTCAGAAAGTTGTCCACAAACAGACAGACCAACAGGGACGAAAACATAACCTCTTTCTCCTAACTTCGTTGGCGGAGGTAATAAGATGAAATCTTTAAAAGATCTAATTATAACTTGAAGATATACTCTCTATTGAGTGCCACCTTTATAGTCATTTTTTTTAACGAGGCAGATTTGCACCGACTCGCAGCGGTGCCCTTTTAGTTCGGAAAAGTTTCCTGATCGCTGATTGGTTAGAGTTATTTTATCCAACCAATCAGCGATTAGGAGACTTTCCCGAGCTAAAAGGGCACACCTCTGCGAGTCGGTGCAAACGCGCCTCATTAAAAAAAAAAAAAAGAAATGACAATAGTCCAGAGAGCAGTCATGGTGTTAGTTCAAGAAATTAAAACATGCGAGCCTCATGATACGTCATCCCTAACGATGCATAACTACACGGGATGAGACAGAATGGCACAAGGATCACTTTATTAATAAACGAGATGAATCTATAGTAATTTTTCTTAGTGAGGCAGATTTGCACCGACTCGCAGCGGTGCCCTTTTAGCTCGGAAAAGTTTCCTGATCGCTGATTGGTTGGACAAGATAATTCTAACCAATCGGCGATCAGGAAACTTTTTTTTTTTAGCTCGGAAAAGTTTCCTGATCGCTGATTGGTTGGACAAGATAATTCTAACCAATCGGCGATCAGGAAACTTTTTTTAGTTCTGAAAAGTTTCCTGATCGCTGATTGGTTGGACAAGATAATTCTAACCAATCAGCGATCAGGAAACTTTTCCGAGCTAAAAGGGCACCCCTGCGAGTCGGTGCAAATCTGCCTCGCTAAAAAAAAATTTAATATAGAGGTGGCACTCAGTAGAGAGTATACCTCCTCCGCAGCAGCTTATGTCTTGACCTTGACCTTTGACCTTAGTATGTATTAATTGTCTCGGACTAAGCTAGTACAGAAATTAGAGGGCACTCAGTATAGCGTAGACCTTAGCCGAGCCAGCTTAGTTCTCGACCCTTCGGACTGATTTTGGAAGTTTTCCTCGTCCGTGACCTTGGCCTTTGACCTACCAAAATTTATTCCTTTCCAGCTCTGTATATGAGTTTGAAATCCCTGCAATTTTCATTACTTAAGATCAAAATTGTGGCCGTATGCTTGATGACCGGAATTTGACCTTATCCTTGACCTTGGACTCGAACTTAATCTTCGACCTTGACATGTATTAATTGCTGTGGATTTTTATACAATCAAATATGAACCAAGTTCTAAGACTGTGACAACGATGTCCACACATATAGCTGATTACGTGAATTGGACATTTTGCTTGACCATGACCTTGACCATCCAAAATTTAATAATTTCCATCTTTTTACATAACAGTTAATCCCTGCAAGTTTCCTTACTCTACGATTCAAATTGTGGCCAGCAAGCTGTTCACATACACACACAAAAACAAATGCACAAAAACAAGGGCGAATCACATACACACAAAAACAAATACACAAAAACATGGGCGAAAACATAACCTCCTTCCAACTTCGTTGACGGAGGTAAAACAAAAACTCGCCGGCCTCAACTGAGGGTGATTTCAGAGGCAATTCTGCGTTTTATATATATTTTCAATGCATCTCTCGCATCCTTGGATACCAAGGTATGTAAAATGAACACGTTTCGCATACTTAAAACGATGAAGGAGTTTATTCTATTATTATTATTACTTCCTAAGCTACAACCCTAGTTGGAAAAGCAGGATGCTATAAGCCC
>NC_090730.1:748517-753517 GCF_036898095.1 Palaemon carinicauda | reverse complement strand
AGTTTGCCTTTTCCAAGGAGAGAGAGAGAGAGAGAGAGAGAGAGAGAGAGGAAATAAAACATGTCTATAACTAAGTTTGCTTTTATCCAAGGAGAGAGGAGAGAGAGAGAAAGAGAGAGAGAGAAATCTGTCTATAACTAAGTTTGCTTTTTTCCAAGGAGAGAGAGAGAGAGAGAGAGAGAGAGAGAGAGAGAGAACGAAGCACAATCTGATGACATTGAAGTACAACATTCAGAAGGAGTAAGGTTACGAATACCCAATGCGGAAAGATAAACGGAAGGGGGCACAACATACAGGTTCTTCATGGAGTAGCCCCCCTCCCCCCCCCCCCCGCGCAGGAAGAGTAGGGGGAGGGGGAGGGGGGGGGGAGAGGGAAGGGGGTTTTAGCGAGAGGTAGAGGATCATCAGAATTTAGTGCATAATGAGACGAATTCCCCCGATAACTATACTCATACGTGAATGATGAAGTAACCCCATTTGAGACTCCAACCCGGTGATTAGCGGAGGTGTAGCCGAAATTAAGCCGCGGCGTGTAGCTGATCGAGTGTACAATTTCCATAAACACAAATAGAATTTATTTACCAAACAAGCACTCGTAGAGCGGTCAAATTATCCTTCATAATCAGGTACCACCTGAAGAATAAATATAGGGTAGGTGATGCCCGCGATCCAGGCAGGCTGCGGAGATGAAACCCCTTTGGTTGATTGCACCGATATTATTTAATAATAACAGAAGGATAGACGAAAGAATAGCGAGAGTAAAAACTGTAAAGCGAAGATGATAAAGAATAATATTTATTAACAGAAGGATAGACGAAAGAATATCGAGAGTAAAAACTGTAAAGCGAAGATGATAAAGAATAATATCTATTAATAGAAGGATAGACGAAAGAATAGCGAGAGTAAAAACTGTAAAGCGAAGATGATAAAGAATAATATCTATCAATAGAAGGATAGACGAAAGAATAGCGAGAGTAAAAACTGTAAAGCGAAGATGATAAAGAATAATATCTATCAATAGAAGGATAGACGAAAGAATAGCGAGTGTAAAAACTGTGAAGCGAAGATGATAAAGAATAATATCTATTAATAGAAGGATAGACGAAAGAATAGCGAGAGTAAAAACTGTGAAGCGAAGATGATAAAGAATAATATCTATTAATAGAAGGATAGACGAAAGAATAGCGAGAGTAAAAACTGTAAAGCGAAGATGATAAAGAATAATATATATTAATAGAAGGATAAACGAAAGAATATCGAGCAGAATAAAAAATATGAAGCAACGATAAAGAATATTTAATAATAATAGAAGGATAGACGAAAGAAAACCTAAAATAAAAAACTGTAAAAACACTGATGATAAAGAATATTTATTGATAACAGAATGATAGACCAAAGAATATCGATAAGACTAAAAACTGTATAGCAAAGATGATAACGAATAATATTTATTGATAACAGAAGGATATAGACGAAAGAACATCCAGAATAAAAACTGAAGCAAAGATGATAATGAATAATATTTATTGATAACAGAAGAATAGACGAAGATGACGGTAAAGAATAAGGAATAATGTTCAGCGAATGGACGGGAAAAATATGGAACTATTGTCAATTTTTTTTTAGTGAGGCATATTTGCACAGACTCGCAGGGGTGCCCTTTTAGCTCGGAAACGTTTCCTGATCGCTGATTGGTTGGACAAGATAATTCTAACCAATCAGCGATCAGGAAACTTTTCCGAGCTGAAAGGGCACCGCTGCGAGTCGGTGCAAATCTGCCTCGCTAAAAAAAATTGACTATAGAAACCACAATATCTCTTACTTGGGGGCAAACTCAGACACAATAATCTAACAAATTTCTCTTCCTCTTAGTTTTCATTACGGAAGTTTTTATAGTTTATATATAAAAGATTCATTTCAATGTTAATTCTCTTCTTAACTTATTCTAATTGTTTATTACTTCTCTTGTAGTTTATCTATTTCCTTGTTTCCATTCCTCACTGGGCTATTTTGCCCCGTTGGAGCCCTTGTGCTTTTAGCATTCGGCTTTTCCAACTAGTGCTCATGAATGGCAGGGACAAGGGACAGTGACATTGCCCTATTGAGCTGGACAATGCCCTAGAGACTGACCATATGGTCAGCGCCCAAGCCTCCTCTCCACTCAAGCTAGGACCAGGGAGGGCCAGGCAATGACTCCTATGACTCAGCAGATAGACCTATAGGCTCCTCAAACACCCCATCTTTAGCTCACAAGGATGGTAAGGTTGCAGCGACCAAAGAAACTAACGAGTAATAAAAAAAAAAATAATAATAATAATGTGGTTACATTAAGCCATTTATCTAATGAAAGAGCTAAAATCCACAGTTGATTAAACTAATAAAATTGCAGCAGGCGGTCCTATAGGCTCCCCCCCCCCCTCCGACCCCCATCTTTTGGATGGTAAGGTTACTGCGACCAAAGAAACTAACGAGTAATAATAATAAAAATAATAATAATTAATGTGGTTACATTAAGCCATTTGTCTAATGATTCAGCTCATATCCACATTTAGTTAAACCAGTAGAAGAACATCAAGTAATCTCTTCTATTGCATTCAATACCAGAGGTTTTAATTCATTATCTTTTTGTTGGTGTAATTTCATGGGATTAGACACGAGACTCGTGTGATTGATGTCCAGCCATTGAGATTTAAACTGATTTATTGTTTATGCTTCTTTCTGCTCGTCTTGTAAGAAGCTCGTCGAGTCGTGATTGATAATAACGACCAGGGCTTTGCGTCCTTCCCGCATGTCTTCATTACCAAGAAACAATTTACTTCATAGTCCATAAGTCTGTTTTATCTTTCACTGAGCTCTTTCTATAAAGGAAGCTTTCTTATTTTTCCTTTAAGAGGATTTTCATAAGTACGTGGTTATAGAAAGGACACTTAAGAGTACTTTAATTCCATTTTTTCTTTTCTTCAACTCGGGTGGTATGGAGAACTTGAGCGCCTTACCTAGTAATTTACCTAGAAAAAAGATTGATCGAATCACTCTGCTATTTATTCTAGGCTAAACCTCTTGACTTCTTTAAGAGGTTTTATGACTTGAGAAGATGTAATTACTTTGACCTCCACCAAAAAGGCTAAGCTTTTCTCTTTGTCTATAAATTTCTATTTGACGTATGCGTGTTGTAGGGCACTGTAGCAATAAAATCTAGGTCTTTGTGTGTGTGTATATCTATGTACATATTATACACACATACATACATATGTATATATATGTATATATATATATATATATATATATATAAAGATAGATAGATATAACGTGTGTGTGCGCGCGTGTACATTTAATCTGTTTAGCTACAATAGTTATAATCTTATAAATCTCCAATGTATAAAGTAGCATTCGGTTACATTATATATATATATATATATATATATCTTAAGTATTTTGTCAGGATAGTGGCTAGTGTCCAGAATTTTGAACGAACTTCTTACAAATGGAACAAAGAGTCAAGTTAGTATGAATGTTACGATGGAGATAATATATTTATACTTTGCATTAAAGATTTACCCTCGCCGCGTCTCTCTTCCGTATCATACCTGTCCTTATACGACCCGTGGCCTTTTTAATATGCACTCTTAACTCATATAAGTTGGATACCCATTATCTCTTGAAGAAACCAAAATAAAAATGGCCCGGTCTGGTTGCGGGCCACAGACTGGGCCACAGAGTACCCCCACAGAGTACCCCGCATTTAGTCCCTAGGTAGTTCTAATTCCTTTGGATAATTTGAGCGGTATGCCAGCGGTTGTTTGGTAAATAAATCGTATTTTTGTGTCTGCTGATTGCATCCCTCCGTTAGCCACACTTTGTGGCTTAATTCAGCTACACCTTTGCAAATCACTGGTTCCCGGGGCTCAATGGGGGCTCTCAATCATGCGCTTATGAGTGTTGTTACCAAATGATTCGTCTTATTATGCAGTGGATCTACTTTCTTTTTTTATTATTCATAGTTTTATATTCTCTCTCAGCCTCTCTCTCTCTCTCTCTCTCTCTCTCTCTCTCTCTCTCTCTCTCTCTCTCTCGCTCTCTGCCAACATCATTCCGGTGATGCTCTCATGTCTGTCTAGGTGGTGTTTTTTTTTTTCTTTTTTGAAATCCCTACTTCGGATCCAAAAGTATTTTGAGATGTCCGGCTTTTTAAATATTTTCTAAACTTACCTCTGCCATTTATGAGTGCCCTTCAAACATTAAAAGAATACACATTATGATGGCATTGTCATAAAAACAACTTTGACATTAGTCAATTGATATCAAACAAAAAAGAATTATGTTAATTTGATTACACAGAAAATTCTCTATGAGTGGTTCTTAACGTCCCAGGGTCGTAAGTTGTAGCATAATGGAATCCAAAATCAAATGTATCTTTACAAAAATAAAAATTAAAAAAAGAGTATATCACCATAAAATATATTTAATCTCTGCAAGAAGTCGTTCGAGTGATAGCACATCAAAAGCTTAAAGAGAGAGAGAGAGAGAGAGAGAGAGAGAGAGAGAGAGAGAGAGATGAGAGAGAGAGAGAGAGAAATTATACAAAAAATATGTAAAATGAAATTTAAGAAACCCTCAAGTATCAGAGAGAGAGAGAGAGAGAGAGAGAGAGAGAGAGAGAGAGAGAGAGAGAGAGAGAGATAAAAATTATACATAAAATATGCAAAATGAAATTTAAGAAACCATCAATTATTAGAGAGAGAGAGAGAGAGAGAGAGAGAGAGAGAGAGAGAGAGAGAGAGAGAGAGAGAGAGAGAGAGAAATTATACATAAAATATGCAAAATGAAATTTAAGAAACCCTCAATTATTAGAGAGAGAGAGAGAGAGAGAGAGAGAGAGAGAGAGAGAGAGAGAGAGAGAGAGCGAGCAATAAATAAGTTTACAAAAAGTGCAAAACAAAATTTAAGAAATCATCAATAATTATTGAGAGAGAGAGAGAGAGAAGAGAGAGAGAGAGAGA
>NC_090730.1:733517-736017 GCF_036898095.1 Palaemon carinicauda | reverse complement strand
CAGACCGTCACACCGGTAAGAGAAAAACTGTAGCATTTCATCTCAGACTGGCATATGACAAACCCACAGCCACAACAAAAAATATTATCTAACAAAGTAGAAAAGACGCAGGCAAACTGCTTAATCGTAGCATTTAGTCAAATTAAGACAAGCATGCAAGTGTAGGCGGAGAATCCTATGTTATTTCGAGATATTCTGAATGATTACTGAACATAAGCAAGCGTAAGTTGTGGTCTCCTAACCTGAATTCGACTGATATTGATAGGGCGTGTGCATGCGAGGCTCACACAGCTCGGTTTAAACGACGTTAAACGCTTTAGGTGAGGTACGCTAATGATAAGTCATAAATTTCGTTCTCAGAGAGAGAGAGAGAGAGAGAGAGAGAGAGAGAGAGAGAGAGAGCGAACTTGTGTTTAAAGGAGATAAAGAGACAGTAGTAACTAAAAGAGAAACTGAGAAAGAAATTGTATTAAGATAATGTGGAGATATTGTTTGATGAGAGAGAGAGAGAGAGAGAGAGAGAGAGAGAGAGAGAGAGAGAGAGAGAGAGAAGGGCGGGTGAGTGACTGATCGAAGGGAGCAAACAGAGATTACTCTTACCAATGGTTCTATTAGAGGAAACAAGAAAGAGACATGAAGGGTTAATTCCAGACCAGGAGCCCTCGCATTATCGGCCATTAGACACCTTAATACCAGGGTTTATTTGTATCAATTTAAGAGCAATTTGCTTGCACGAAAGGAAGTAGCGGAGATCCTCATCCTGCTTGTTTAAGCATGCGAATTGCATGAGATTAACGTTAATTAGCCTTCTATCAAGCACCCCTTTGAGAAAAAAAAAAAAAAAACAGCTTTCCACATTATCGCTTGGGTTGCTAGTTAGATGTACCACTTCTAACAAAAGGTGGAAGTTTTTCCAGCAGATGTGAACGGCCCTCGCAAGCACTCATCAACGGAACCAGCGTCTCTTGACGGCGTGACAACAACTGGTGATTTCAATGCTGACATGATACTTATCAAACACACACTCACTCACTCGCTTACAGGTCTTTTTCCCTTTCTTCCCTCACCCACGACTCCCCCTACACATACCCCCTCCCCCTCCTCAACAATCCACTCCTCAATGCACGCACTTGCAGTGCTTGCCCCCACCCCCCAAATACTCCCTGCATCCAGAGGTACATAAAAAAAAATACAGGAAAGCCTCTTGTCTTGAAGACTTAAGAGTAAACGTCATCGTTTTTCTCTCCCTATCCATTACCTACATGTGCGCACCAAATTTATGCGTAAGAGCGCAAGTGCGTATGTGATGAAACACCCAACTGTTACTACGGTAAAGCATAATGAAATATTACGAATATATTAGTTAAATTGTAAAACTATCAGGAGATACAGTTTAATGAATGCAAACCTGACTAACTGCAGAATCTCATACAGAAGATGATATTAAAAAAAAAAAAAAAAAAAAAAAAAAAAAAAAAAAAAAAAAAAAACAATGTTAATCTACAGAGTAGCGTACATGGAAAACTAAAAGTACGCTGTACCCAACAGTCCCAAGACCATCATCTAGGTACAGAGAGATAACTGTACTTGCTGTATGCATTATAATAATAATAAGCAATGCATAGAATGTATACACGATACACTAACGACTGCCATCACTTTCGAAACTAATTATATCAAAACAATTTAAGGATAAAAACAGATATTTTAATAGTTCATTAATTCTTATGTCGATTATTTATTTCCTTATTTTCTTTCCTCACTGGCCTAATTTCCTTGTTGGAGCCCTTGGGCTTATAGCATCCTGCTTTTCATCTAGGGTTGTAACTTAGCTAGTAGTAGTAGTAATAATAATAATAATAATAATAACAACAACAACTTATATTTCTTTATTTCCTTTCCTTACTGGGCTTTTTTTCTTTGTTGGAGGCCATCGACTTATAGCACCTTGCTTTTCCAATTAGGGTTGTAGCTTAGCTAGTAATAATAATACAGATTGTTTATCTATTTCCTTATTTCCTTTCCTCACTGGGCTATTTTTCCCTGTTGGAGCCCTTGGGCTTATAGCATCTTGCTTTTCCAACTAGGGTTGTAGTTTCTTAACAGGTAAAAATAATATCAATATGATAAAAAAGGAAGATAAAGTAATAATAATAATAATAATAATAATAATAATAATAATATGATGATGATGATGATAAAATTGGATGGTAATGTAATAATAATAATATCAATAATAATAATAACATCAATAATAATAATAATAATAATAATAATAATAATAATAATAATAATAATAATAATAATAATAACAATAATAAGATAAAAAAAATTCCAGTAATGTTCCAATGAGAGAAATGAATGAAGACATCATGACGAAGATGAATACGAAGATGAAGACGACGAGTCTGTGTGAAGGCCAGAGTGGGTGACCGTCTGTCTGGCCGAGAGAGAGAGAGAGAGAGAGAGAGAGAGAGAGAGAGAGAGGAGAGAGGGAGAG
>NC_090730.1:717781-727781 GCF_036898095.1 Palaemon carinicauda | reverse complement strand
CTTCTCAGTTTGCCTAAATCTCTGGGTCATATAATCCCATCTTAAATTACGACAAACTCAACTAGTAAATCTGCGAAGTTTGCCTAAATCTCTGGGTCATATAATCCCATCTTAAATTACGACAAACTCGACTAATAAATCTGCGAAGTTTGCCTCAATCTCTGCGTCATATAATCCCATCTTAAATTACGACAAACTCGACTAATAAATCCGCAAAGTTTGTCTCAATCTCTGGGTCATATAATCCCATCTCAAATTACGACAAACTCGACTGGTAAATCCGCAAAGTTTGCCTCAATCTCTGGGGGCATAAAATCCCATCTCAAATTACGACAAACTCGACTGGTAAATCGGCGAAGTTTGCCAAAATCTCTGGGGGCATATAATCCCATCTCAAATTACGACAAACTCGACTGGTAAATCGGCGAAGTTTGCCTCAATCTCTGGGGGCATAAAATCCCATCTCAAATTACGACAAACTCGACTGGTAAATCGGCGAAGTTTGCCAAAATCTCTGGGGGCATATAATCCCATCTCAAATTACGACAAACTCGACTGGTAAATCGGCGAAGTTTGCCAAAATCTCTGGGGGCATAAAATCCCATCTCAAATTACGACAAACTCGACTGGTAAATCGGCGAAGTTTGTCTCAATCTCTGGGGGCATATAATCCCATCTCAAATTACGACAAACTCGACTGGTAAATCGGCGAAGTTTGCCAAAATCTCTGGGGGCATATAATCCCATCTCAAATTACGACAAACTCGACTGGTAAATCGGCGAAGTTTGCATCAATCTCTGGGGGCATATAATCCCATCTCAAATTACGACAAACTCGACTGGTAAATCGGCGAAGTTTGCCTAAATCTCTGGGTCATATAATCCCATCTTAAATTACGACAAACTCAACTAGTAAATCTGCGAAGTTTGCCTAAATCTCTGGGTCATATAATCCCATCTTAAATTACGACAAACTCGACTAATAAATCTGCGAAGTTTGCCTCAATCTCTGCGTCATATAATCCCATCTTAAATTACAAGTAAATCCGCAAAGTTTGTCTCAATCTCTGGGTCATATAATCCCATCTCAAATTACGACAAACTCGACTGGTAAATCCGCAAAGTTTGCCTCAATCTCTGGGGGCATAAAATCCCATCTCAAATTACGACAAACTCGACTGGTAAATCGGCGAAGTTTGCCAAAATCTCTGGGGGCATAAAATCCCATCTCAAATTACGACAAACTCGACTGGTAAATCCGCGAAGTTTGCCTCAATCTCTGGGGGCATATAATCCCATCTCAAATTACGACAAACTCGACTGGTAAATCGGCGAAGTTTGCCTCAATCTCTGGGGGCATATAATCCCATCTCAAATTACGACAAACTCGACTGGTAAATCGGCGAAGTTTGCCTCAATCTCTGGGGGCATAAAATCCCATCTCAAATTACGACAAACTCGACTGGTAAATCGGCGAAGTTTGCCTCAATCTCTGGGGGCATATAATCCCATCTCAAATTACGACAAACTCGACTGGTAAATCGGCGAAGTTTGCCTCAATCTCTGGGGGCATATAAAACCATCTCAAATTACGACAAACTCGACTGGTAAATCGGCGAAGTTTGCCTCAATCTCTGGGGGCATATAATCCCATCTCAAATTACGACAAACTCGACTGGTAAATCGGCGAAGTTTGCCTCAATCTCTGGGGGCATATAATCCCATCTCAAATTACGACAAACTCGACTGGTAAATCGGCGAAGTTTGCCTCAATCTCTGGGGGCATAAAATCCCATCTCAAATTACGACAAACTCGACTGGTAAATCGGCGAAGTTTGCCTCAATCTCTGGGGGCATAAAATCCCATCTCAAATTACGACAAACTCGACTGATAAATCGGCGAAGTTTGCCTCAATCTCTGGGGGCATATAATCCCATCTCAAATTACGACAAACTCGACTGGTAAATCGGCGAAGTTTGCCTCAATCTCTGGGGGCATATAATCCCATCTCAAATTACGACAAACTCGACTGGTAAATCGGCGAAGTTTGCCTCAATCTCTGGGGGCATATAATCCCATCTCAAATTACGACAAACTCGACTGGTAAATCGGCGAAGTTTGCCTCAATCTCTGGGGGCATAAAATCCCATCTCAAATTACGACAAACTCGACTGGTAAATCCGCAAAGTTTGCCTCAATCTCTGGGGGCATAAAATCCCATCTCAAATTACGACAAACTCGACTGGTAAATCGGCGAAGTTTGCCTCAATCTCTGGGGGCATATAATCCCATCTCAAATTACGACAAACTCGACTGGTAAATCGGCGAAGTTTGCCTCAATCTCTGGGGGCATATAATCCCATCTCAAATTACGACAAACTCGACTGGTAAATCGGCGAAGTTTGCCTCAATCTCTGGGGGCATAAAATCCCATCTCAAATTACGACAAACTCGACTGGTAAATCGGCGAAGTTTGCCTCAATCTCTGGGGGCATATAATCCCATCTCAAATTACGACAAACTCGACTGGTAAATCGGCGAAGTTTGCCTCAATCTCTGGGGGCATAAAATCCCATCTCAAATTACGACAAACTCGACTGGTAAATCGGCGAAGTTTGCCAAAATCTCTGGGGGCATATAATCCCATCTCAAATTACGACAAACTCGACTGGTAAATCGGCGAAGTTTGCCAAAATCTCTGGGGGCATATAATCCCATCTCAAATTACGACAAACTCGACTGGTAAATCGGCGAAGTTTGCCTCAATCTCTGGGGGCATATAATCCCATCTCAAATTACGACAAACTCGACTGGTAAATCGGCGAAGTTTGCCTCAATCTCTGGGGGCATATAATCCCATCTCAAATTACGACAAACTCGACTGGTAAATCGGCGAAGTTTGCCTCAATCTCTGGGGGCATATAATCCCATCTCAAATTACGACAAACTCGACTGGTAAATCGGCGAAGTTTGCCTCAATCTCTGGGGGCATATAATCCCATCTCAAATTACGACAAACTCGACTGGTAAATCGGCGAAGTTTGCCTCAATCTCTGGGGGCATAAAATCCCATCTCAAATTACGACAAACTCGACTGGTAAATCGGCGAAGTTTGCCAAAATCTCTGGGGGCATATAATCCCATCTCAAATTACGACAAACTCGACTGGTAAATCGGCGAAGTTTGCCAAAATCTCTGGGGGCATATAATCCCATCTCAAATTACGACAAACTCGACTGGTAAATCGGCGAAGTTTGCCTCAATCTCTGGGGGCATATAATCCCATCTCAAATTACGACAAACTCGACTGGTAAATCGGCGAAGTTTGCCTCAATCTCTGGGGGCATATAATCCCATCTCAAATTACGACAAACTCGACTGGTAAATCGGCGAAGTTTGCCAAAATCTCTGGGGGCATAAAATCCCATCTCAAATTACGACAAACTCGACTGGTAAATCGGCGAAGTTTGCCAAAATCTCTGGGGGCATATAATCCCATCTCAAATTACGATAAACTCGACTGGTAAATCGGCGAAGTTTGCCAAAATCTCTGGGGGCATAAAATCCCATCTCAAATTACGACAAACTCGACTGGTAAATCGGCGAAGTTTGTCTCTATCTCTGGGGGCATATAATCCCATCTCAAATTACGACAAACTCGACTGGTAAATCGGCGAAGTTTGCCAAAATCTCTGGGGGCATAAAATCCCATCTCAAATTACGACAAACTCGACTGGTAAATCGGCGAAGTTTGCCAAAATCTCTGGGGGCATATAATCCCATCTCAAATTACGACAAACTCGACTGGTAAATCGGCGAAGTTTGCCTCAATCTCTGGGGGCATAAAATCCCATCTCAAATTACGACAAACTCGACTGGTAAATCGGCGAAGTTTGCCTCAATCTCTGGGGGCATATAATCCCATCTCAAATTACGACAAACTCGACTGGTAAATCGGCGAAGTTTGCCTCAATCTCTGGGGGCATAAAATCCCATCTCAAATTACGACAAACTCGACTGGTAAATCGGCGAAGTTTGCCAAAATCTCTGGGGGCATATAATCCCATCTCAAATTACGACAAACTCGACTGGTAAATCGGCGAAGTTTGCCAAAATCTCTGGGGGCATATAATCCCATCTCAAATTACGACAAACTCGACTGGTAAATCGGCGAAGTTTGCCAAAATCTCTGGGGGCATATAATCCCATCTCAAATTACGACAAACTCGACTGGTAAATCGGCGAAGTTTGCCAAAATCTCTGGGGGCATAAAATCCCATCTCAAATTACGACAAACTCGACTGGTAAATCGGCGAAGTTTGCCAAAATCTCTGGGGGCATATAATCCCATCTCAAATTACGACAAACTCGACTGGTAAATCGGCGAAGTTTGCCTCAATCTCTGGGGGCATAAAATCCCATCTCAAATTACGACAAACTCGACTGGTAAATCGGCGAAGTTTGCCTCAATCTCTGGGGGCATATAATCCCATCTCAAATTACGACAAACTCGACTGGTAAATCGGCGAAGTTTGCCAAAATCTCTGGGGGCATAAAATCCCATCTCAAATTACGACAAACTCGACTGGTAAATCGGCGAAGTTTGCCAAAATCTCTGGGGGCATATAATCCCATCTCAAATTACGACAAACTCGACTGGTAAATCGGCGAAGTTTGCCAAAATCTCTGGGGGCATAAAATCCCATCTCAAATTACGACAAACTCGACTGGTAAATCGGCGAAGTTTGTCTCAATCTCTGGGGGCATATAATCCCATCTCAAATTACGACAAACTCGACTGGTAAATCGGCGAAGTTTGCCAAAATCTCTGGGGGCATAAAATCCCATCTCAAATTACGACAAACTCGACTGGTAAATCGGCGAAGTTTGCCAAAATCTCTGGGGGCATATAATCCCATCTCAAATTACGACAAACTCGACTGGTAAATCGGCGAAGTTTGCCTCAATCTCTGGGGGCATAAAATCCCATCTCAAATTACGACAAACTCGACTGGTAAATCGGCGAAGTTTGCCAAAATCTCTGGGGGCATATAATCCCATCTCAAATTACGACAAACTCGACTGGTAAATCGGCGAAGTTTGCCAAAATCTCTGGGGGCATAAAATCCCATCTCAAATTACGACAAACTCGACTGGTAAATCGGCGAAGTTTGCCAAAATCTCTGGGGGCATAAAATCCCATCTCAAATTACGACAAACTCGACTGGTAAATCGGCGAAGTTTGTCTCAATCTCTGGGGGCATATAATCCCATCTCAAATTACGACAAACTCGACTGGTAAATCGGCGAAGTTTGCCAAAATCTCTGGGGGCATATAATCCCATCTCAAATTACGACAAACTCGACTGGTAAATCGGCGAAGTTTGCCAAAATCTCTGGGGGCATAAAATCCCATCTCAAATTACGACAAACTCGACTGGTAAATCGGCGAAGTTTGCCAAAATCTCTGGGGGCATAAAATCCCATCTCAAATTACGACAAACTCGACTGGTAAATCGGCGAAGTTTGCCTCAATCTCTGGGGGCATAAAATCCCATCTCAAATTACGACAAACTCGACTGGTAAATCGGCGAAGTTTGCCAAAATCTCTGGGGGCATATAATCCCATCTCAAATTACGACAAACTCGACTGGTAAATCGGCGAAGTTTGCCAAAATCTCTGGGGGCATAAAATCCCATCTCAAATTACGACAAACTCGACTGGTAAATCGGCGAAGTTTGTCTCAATCTCTGGGGGCATATAATCCCATCTCAAATTACGACAAACTCGACTGGTAAATCGGCGAAGTTTGCCAAAATCTCTGGGGGCATATAATCCCATCTCAAATTACGACAAACTCGACTGGTAAATCGGCGAAGTTTGCCAAAATCTCTGGGGGCATAAAATCCCATCTCAAATTACGACAAACTCGACTGGTAAATCGGCGAAGTTTGCCAAAATCTCTGGGGGCATAAAATCCCATCTCAAATTACGACAAACTCGACTGGTAAATCGGCGAAGTTTGCCTCAATCTCTGGGGGCATAAAATCCCATCTCAAATTACGACAAACTCGACTGGTAAATCGGCGAAGTTTGCCAAAATCTCTGGGGGCATATAATCCCATCTCAAATTACGACAAACTCGACTGGTAAATCGGCGAAGTTTGCCAAAATCTCTGGGGGCATAAAATCCCATCTCAAATTACGACAAACTCGACTGGTAAATCGGCGAAGTTTGCCAAAATCTCTGGGGGCATAAAATCCCATCTCAAATTACGACAAACTCGACTGGTAAATCGGCGAAGTTTGCCTCAATCTCTGGGGGCATAAAATCCCATCTCAAATTACGACAAACTCGACTGGTAAATCGGCGAAGTTTGCCAAAATCTCTGGGGGCATATAATCCCATCTCAAATTACGACAAACTCGACTGGTAAATCGGCGAAGTTTGCCAAAATCTCTGGGGGCATAAAATCCCATCTCAAATTACGACAAACTCGACTGGTAAATCGGCGAAGTTTGCCAAAATCTCTGGGGGCATAAAATCCCATCTCAAATTACGACAAACTCGACTGGTAAATCGGCGAAGTTTGCCAAAATCTCTGGGGGCATATAATCCCATCTCAAATTACGACAAACTCGACTGGTAAATCGGCGAAGTTTGCCAAAATCTCTGGGGGCATATAATCCCATCTCAAATTACGACAAACTCGACTGGTAAATCGGCGAAGTTTGCCAAAATCTCTGGGGGCATATAATCCCATCTCAAATTACGACAAACTCGACTGGTAAATCGGCGAAGTTTGCCAAAATCTCTGGGGGCATATAATCCCATCTCAAATTACGACAAACTCGACTGGTAAATCGGCGAAGTTTGCATCAATCTCTGGGGGCATATAATCCCATCTCAAATTACGACAAACTCGACTGGTAAATCGGCGAAGTTTGCCAAAATCTCTGGGGGCATATAATCCCATCTCAAATTACGACAAACTCGACTGGTAAATCGGCGAAGTTTGCCAAAATCTCTGGGGGCATATAATCCCATCTCAAATTACGACAAACTCGACTGGTAAATCGGCGAAGTTTGCATCAATCTCTGGGGGCATATAATCCCATCTCAAATTACGACAAACTCGACTGGTAAATCGGCGAAGTTTGCCAAAATCTCTGGGGGCATATAATCCCATCTCAAATTACGACAAACTCGACTGGTAAATCGGCGAAGTTTGCCAAAATCTCTGGGGGCATATAATCCCATCTCAAATTACGACAAACTCGACTGGTAAATCGGCGAAGTTTGCCAAAATCTCTGGGGGCATATAATCCCATCTCAAATTACGACAAACTCGACTGGTAAATCGGCGAAGTTTGCCAAAATCTCTGGGGGCATAAAATCCCATCTCAAATTACGACAAACTCGACTGGTAAATCGGCGAAGTTTGCCAAAATCTCTGGGGGCATATAATCCCATCTCAAATTACGACAAACTCGACTGGTAAATCGGCGAAGTTTGCCTCAATCTCTGGGGGCATAAAATCCCATCTCAAATTACGACAAACTCGACTGGTAAATCGGCGAAGTTTGCCTCAATCTCTGGGGGCATATAATCCCATCTCAAATTACGACAAACTCGACTGGTAAATCGGCGAAGTTTGCCAAAATCTCTGGGGGCATAAAATCCCATCTCAAATTACGACAAACTCGACTGGTAAATCGGCGAAGTTTGCCAAAATCTCTGGGGGCATATAATCCCATCTCAAATTACGACAAACTCGACTGGTAAATCGGCGAAGTTTGCCAAAATCTCTGGGGGCATAAAATCCCATCTCAAATTACGACAAACTCGACTGGTAAATCGGCGAAGTTTGTCTCAATCTCTGGGGGCATATAATCCCATCTCAAATTACGACAAACTCGACTGGTAAATCGGCGAAGTTTGCCAAAATCTCTGGGGGCATAAAATCCCATCTCAAATTACGACAAACTCGACTGGTAAATCGGCGAAGTTTGCCAAAATCTCTGGGGGCATATAATCCCATCTCAAATTACGACAAACTCGACTGGTAAATCGGCGAAGTTTGCCTCAATCTCTGGGGGCATAAAATCCCATCTCAAATTACGACAAACTCGACTGGTAAATCGGCGAAGTTTGCCAAAATCTCTGGGGGCATATAATCCCATCTCAAATTACGACAAACTCGACTGGTAAATCGGCGAAGTTTGCCAAAATCTCTGGGGGCATAAAATCCCATCTCAAATTACGACAAACTCGACTGGTAAATCGGCGAAGTTTGCCAAAATCTCTGGGGGCATAAAATCCCATCTCAAATTACGACAAACTCGACTGGTAAATCGGCGAAGTTTGTCTCAATCTCTGGGGGCATATAATCCCATCTCAAATTACGACAAACTCGACTGGTAAATCGGCGAAGTTTGCCAAAATCTCTGGGGGCATATAATCCCATCTCAAATTACGACAAACTCGACTGGTAAATCGGCGAAGTTTGCCAAAATCTCTGGGGGCATAAAATCCCATCTCAAATTACGACAAACTCGACTGGTAAATCGGCGAAGTTTGCCAAAATCTCTGGGGGCATAAAATCCCATCTCAAATTACGACAAACTCGACTGGTAAATCGGCGAAGTTTGCCTCAATCTCTGGGGGCATAAAATCCCATCTCAAATTACGACAAACTCGACTGGTAAATCGGCGAAGTTTGCCAAAATCTCTGGGGGCATATAATCCCATCTCAAATTACGACAAACTCGACTGGTAAATCGGCGAAGTTTGCCAAAATCTCTGGGGGCATAAAATCCCATCTCAAATTACGACAGACTCGACTGGTAAATCGGCGAAGTTTGTCTCAATCTCTGGGGGCATATAATCCCATCTCAAATTACGACAAACTCGACTGGTAAATCGGCGAAGTTTGCCAAAATCTCTGGGGGCATATAATCCCATCTCAAATTACGACAAACTCGACTGGTAAATCGGCGAAGTTTGCCAAAATCTCTGGGGGCATAAAATCCCATCTCAAATTACGACAAACTCGACTGGTAAATCGGCGAAGTTTGCCAAAATCTCTGGGGGCATAAAATCCCATCTCAAATTACGACAAACTCGACTGGTAAATCGGCGAAGTTTGCCTCAATCTCTGGGGGCATAAAATCCCATCTCAAATTACGACAAACTCGACTGGTAAATCGGCGAAGTTTGCCAAAATCTCTGGGGGCATATAATCCCATCTCAAATTACGACAAACTCGACTGGTAAATCGGCGAAGTTTGCCAAAATCTCTGGGGGCATAAAATCCCATCTCAAATTACGACAAACTCGACTGGTAAATCGGCGAAGTTTGCCAAAATCTCTGGGGGCATAAAATCCCATCTCAAATTACGACAAACTCGACTGGTAAATCGGCGAAGTTTGCCTCAATCTCTGGGGGCATAAAATCCCATCTCAAATTACGACAAACTCGACTGGTAAATCGGCGAAGTTTGCCAAAATCTCTGGGGGCATATAATCCCATCTCAAATTACGACAAACTCGACTGGTAAATCGGCGAAGTTTGCCAAAATCTCTGGGGGCATAAAATCCCATCTCAAATTACGACAAACTCGACTGGTAAATCGGCGAAGTTTGCCAAAATCTCTGGGGGCATAAAATCCCATCTCAAATTACGACAAACTCGACTGGTAAATCGGCGAAGTTTGCCAAAATCTCTGGGGGCATATAATCCCATCTCAAATTACGACAAACTCGACTGGTAAATCGGCGAAGTTTGCCAAAATCTCTGGGGGCATATAATCCCATCTCAAATTACGACAAACTCGACTGGTAAATCGGCGAAGTTTGCCAAAATCTCTGGGGGCATATAATCCCATCTCAAATTACGACAAACTCGACTGGTAAATCGGCGAAGTTTGCATCAATCTCTGGGGGCATATAATCCCATCTCAAATTACGACAAACTCGACTGGTAAATCGGCGAAGT
>NC_090730.1:707781-712781 GCF_036898095.1 Palaemon carinicauda | reverse complement strand
AATAATAATAATAATAATAATAATAATAATAATATCATTACTATTATTATTATTAATTACCACAACCCTAGTTGGAAAAGCAGGATGCAATAAGCCTAAGGGCTCCAACAGGAAAAGTAGCCCAGTGAGTAAAGGAAATAGGGAAATAAACAAACTACGTGAAAGAGAAGTAATGAAAAATAGAATCTTTTAACAACAGCAACAACATTAAAATAAATCTTTCATGCAGTATATAAACTAATAAAACTAAAAAAAAGAAAAAAAAATAATACAGAATAGTGCCCTAGTGTACCCTCAAGCAAGAGAACTCTAAAGGCAATTTAGAAATATTCTTTATCTATTTAGGCGTCATCAATAATAATAATAATAATAATAATAATAATAATATAATAACAATAATAATAATCATAATAACAATAATAATAATAATAATAATTTGAAAAAATTTCTAAGTCATTAAAAGGAAAGAAATAACGGATAAATGCTGAACACATTAATGTGTTGAAAAAAAAAAAAAACGAGAAGATAAACCAAATATTTTTTTTTGGGAAATCTTTAATAACTTGTTATGTATTATGTGTATTTTATACTATAACACCGTAAGAGCCAACTGTACTAAAAGTAATGTTGCAAAATATTGCATCATATGTTGCGTTGATAGAACGTGTTTCAACGTATATTACCTCCACCCAGGAAGTCGGAAGGAGGTTATGTTTTCGCCCCTATTTGTGCATGGGTGTGTTGGTTTGTGAACAGCTTCCAGGCCACATTTTTTTTATCGCAGAGTACTGGAACTTGCAGGGATTAACTGTTATGTAATAAGCTGGAAATTATTAAATTTTGGAAGGCCACAGATATGGAACATGCAATATAATTGGCTATGCAAATTGTCTGAAGTAGATTGAATTGTTTCGTTGTTAGGCAATCTAAATAGCTTTGCCCCCCCCCCCCCTCTCTCTCTCTCTCTCTCTCAAGCAGACTAAATCGTTTCTCTGTTTGTCACTGTGTAAATAATCGTTTCGTTGTTAGGCACAGTCTAAATAGCTTTTGCCACCCTCTCTCTCTCTCTCTCTCTCTCTCTCTCTCTCTCTCTCTCTCTCAAGCAAACAAAATCGTTTGTGTTTGTCTAAATAATATTCATCTCTCTCTCTCTCTCTCTCTCTCTCTCTCTCTCTCTCTCTTTAGCATTCTCAATAGCTTTGTCCCCCCCCCACCCACATCTTTCTTTCTCTCTTACTCTTATCTTCCTTATTTTTTCCCCATGGGATTTTCTGGCCTCATAAACTATTAGTGCTTTGTGTGAGCAGCTCGCTCGTGCAGACATCACTGGCATTATTCACCGGCGGATGATACCCCGAATATACCACTCAGTACCCTCAGGGTACCCTACTCCTGCCCCACAGACCAAAACAAAAACTTCCTTACAGAGCTCCAGAAAAAGAGATGATCAATCTCTAGGAGTTTTGAGTGCTTCAAAATTCTGAGTGATACAAAAATGAAAAACACATAAAAAGTATTTTTTTTCTTTTTTGAAATTGTGGAACCACAAAAAGAGAATGATCAATCTCTAGGATTTTTTGAGTGCTTCAAAATTCTGAGTGATACAAAAAATGAAAATCACATAAAATGTCGAATTTTTTTGTATGAAATTGTGGAACCACAAAAAGAGAATGATCAATCTCTAGGATTTTTTGAGTGCTTCAAAATTCTGAGTGATACAAAAATGAAAATCACATAAAATTGAATTTTTTTTTTTTTTTTTTTTTTTTTTTTTTTTTTTTGGTGAAATTGTGGAACCACAAAAAAAGAATGATCAATCTCTCGGATTCTTGAGTGCTTCAAAATTCTGAGTGATACAAAAATTAAAATCACATAAAATGTGGAATTTTTTTGTGGAATTGTGAAACCACAAAAAGACAATGATCAATCCCTAGGTTTCTGAGTGATATAAAATTTTGAGAGCTACAAAAATGAAAATCACATCAAATGTGGATTTTTTTTTTTTTGGGGGGGGGAGGAAATTTCGGTTTTGGACGACTAGAGAGGAGGAAAATGCTAGTCAATGTCACATATTCTACCTAATCCTATTAAAAAAACGCCATTTTAATCGAAAATTCTCCGTAATAATATACTATTCTAATCACATAAAATATGGAATTTTTCATTCAGTTTTGATCAAAACTAGGAAGAAGAAAGATGCTAGTCAATGTCACATCCTCTACCTAAACCTTTTAAAAAACCGCAATTTTAATCAGAAATTCTCCGTAAAAATATACTATTCTAATCACATAAAATATGGAATTTTTCATTCAGTTTTGATCAAAACTAGGAAGAAGAAAGATGCTAGTTAATTTCACATCCTCTACCTAAACCTTTCAAAAAACCGCAATTTTAATCAGAAATTCTCCGTAAAAATATACTATTCTAATCACATAAAATATGGAATTTTTCATTCAGTTTTGATCAAAACTAGGGAAAGGAAAGATGCTAGTCAATGTCACATCCTCTACCTAAACCTTTTAAAAAACCGTAATTTTAATCAGAAATTCTCCGTAAAAATATACTATTCTAATCACATAAAATATGGAATTTTTCATTCAGTTGTGATCAAAACTAGGGAAAGGAAAGATGCTAGTCAATGTCACATCCTCTACCTAAACCTTTTAAAAACCCGTAATTTTAATCGGAAATTCTCCGTAAAAATATACTATTCTAATCACATAAAATATGGAATTTTTCATTCAGTTTTCAACGACAAATATAAAGAAAAAAGATGCTAGTCAAAATCAGATCTTTCACACCGTTAAAAAATTGCCGTAAAAACGGTAAAATTTCTGGAATAAATGTTGCCAGGTATTTACCCTTTTATAAACGGATATATTGACGTGAATAAGTGATATTACGGTCAGCTACCCGTAAAAGATAAAAACAAAGTAGGGTTAAAAATTACGGTCGCCTGTATTTTACGGAAATACAGGAGAGAATAGTATATTTTTACGGAGAATTTCCGGTTAATATTGCATTTGTTTTAACAGTATACCTAACGCTGTTAAGAAAACCTTAATTTCAATCGAAAATTCTCCGTAAAAATAGACTGTTCTCAGTTGTATTTCAGTAAAATACAGGCGACCGTAATTTATAACCCTACTTTGTTATTACCTTTAAAAGGTGAATGCCAGTAATACCATTCCTTTACGTCAATATAACAACAACAACAACAACAACAACAACAACATCCAACAATCACAGCCGCATCGATATAAAACAAAAACCCATTAAACCCTTATTACTTCCAATGGGGACTTTTCGTGAACCCTTTATCATAACAACAACAACAACATCCAACTATCACAGCCGCGTCAATATAAAACAAAAACCCATTAAACCCTTATTACTTCCAATGGGGACTTTTCGTGAACCCTTTATCATAACAACAACAACAACATCCAACTATCACAGCCGCATCAATATAAAACAAAAACCCATTAAACCCTTATTACTTCCAATGGGGACTTTTCGTGAACCCTTTATCATAACAACAACAACAACATCCAACTATCACAGAAGCATCAATATAAAACAAAAACCCATTAAACCATTATTACTTCCAATGGGGACTTTTCGTGAACCCTTTATCATAACAACAACAACAACATCCAACTATCACAGAAGCATCAATATAAAACAAAAACCCATTAAACCCTTATTACTTCCAATGGGGACTTTTCGTGAACCCTTTATCATAACAACAACAACAACATCCAACTATCACAGCCGCATCAATATAAAACAAAAACCCATTAAACCCTTATTACTTCCAATGGGGACTTTTCGTGAACCCTTTATCATAACAACAACAACAACATCCAACTATCACAGAAGCATCAATATAAAACAAAAACCCATTAAACCATTATTACTTCCAATGGGGACTTCTCGTGAACCCTTAACCAGACGGATCATAAACTTGCGAACTCGATTTTAAATTCAATAATCTTGTTCACTGACTTCCAGTCATTACATTGGGTATGCGAGCATTCGTTTACGTTTAAGGAGGCTTTTAACCTCTTTTCCAAAAAGACCTTTTTAGAATACACCTCCCGCATCATGCCCTAACGCCATGCAGCTAACACCCCCCCCCCCTTTCCCCTCCCAAGTATAACCCCCCCCCCCCCAACCCCCGCCCTCCTCTAAAGGATTTTACTCTTGCCAAGCATAGTGGTCACTTAAGTCACCGTAACGCTTGGTTAGTAGCCCTGAACTTACTCGCAATTTCCACTACAACCTGTTCAAGTACCCTTATACGCCCCCCCCCCCCCCCCCGCCCCCACCCCCATACCCCGAGCTACATCAACACCACCTCGCTTTTAATCCCTCCAACACAACAACGATACATACAAACATACACACGCACGTAAAACTCACACACACACGCACGTACACACGCTGTCGTAGCAACCACACAAGGGCTATTAAACGCAAACTCCCACTCCAAAAACTTGCTCCACCTAAAGGAATTTTTCCTAAGAAACTGAATCCTTTTTAAACAAAATAACCCGGATTCAGCCTCCCCCCTTGAAAAACACCAACAACAGGATCTAGCGAAGAGAGAGAGAGAGAGAGAGAGAGAGAGAGAGAGAGAGAGAGAAGGGGGAGGAGAGGGGGAGAGAAAAGTTAAATTGAACGAAACAATGGAGACTTCAGGCGTTTATAGTGGGTTGAACAAACAATACGTGCCTTTAATGTGAGGACTTGGACACGAACTGGGCCGCTTGGGGTTGAAGCCCGTCGGGGTTGAAACCCATCGAACAACGTATGTATGTACGTCCCTCACTCCCTCTCTCTCCCTACCTTCCTCCCAACCAACAACCCCTGACATATCTCTACTTAGCCTATACAAAAAAACTCTTTGAAGATGTTTTTTTTTTAATTGTTCACTATTTATATAGTTTATTTATTTCCTTTCCTCACTGGACTATTTTTCCTTACTTGAGCAACAC
>NC_090730.1:695281-700281 GCF_036898095.1 Palaemon carinicauda | reverse complement strand
TTTTTGAAGAATATTTTATTCTATAAATTAAAACGAATTTCGATACTCAATGAAAACATTACTTAATAAATGACGTAAACAAAATCTATTTTGTTATCAATGTTATTTCCAAAGTAATTAACCAGCGAAGAGGCTTTAGCAACAACCAGCAAATATCTCCTCAGCGGAAGACAATGCATTTGCAAGACGCTTAATTACCACCCGGGTAAACAAAAACAAGATAGAGTAAAAAATGCCGTTTGGGGGAGACCGGTAGAGTTAGGGAGGGAGGGAGGGAGGGGAAGAAGTGATAGAGGAGGAGGGAAGGGGAGATAAAAGAGGTTGTTGTAGGAGGTAATATTCTGCAGGTGTGGAGGAGAAGCCCAGCGAGGTAACCTCTTCTCCAAGTCTCTCTCTCTCTCTCTCTCTCTCTCTCTCTCTCTCTCAGGTAACTGGTCCAAATTACCTTCATCGATGTTGATCTTCTCCTCTGTTCATCGTAATTTCGAAAAAAGCCCTATACCGCCTCTGTTACTGGGAATAGGTTTGAATCTGAATTTCCAAAGCAGCAGCAGCAGCAGCAAAAAAAAAAAAAAAAAAAAAAAAATATATATATATATATATATATATATGGGTATGTGTGTGACCGTTACTGGGAATAATTTTAAATGTGAAACATCAATTTAATTTGGAAAATGACCAAAATAGGATATATAATATATATATATATATACAGTATATATATTAACATATTTATATATATACACATATATATATATATATATATACACATATATATGCAGTATATATATTAACATATTTATATATACATATATAATAATTTTTCACTAACAAACTGACATTAATAGATATAATTATTAACCACAAATGAAATTAGTTTCAAAATCAACATTGGTAATATATAACCAGTAAAAATCAGTGAATAAAACATTACCAAAGTTGAATTCAATACTAAATTTTATTTGTGGTTAATATTTTACACACACAATATATATACATACATACATATATGTATATATATATATATATATATATATAATATAATATACTATAATACTCATTCATAATATATAATATAATATAATATAATATATAATATAATATAGTATAATACTCATTCAGAAATCTCATGTGAGATAACACGAGCATATTCATGAAAAATGTTTTGAACATCAAAATTCAGAATTAAGAATATACTATATATATAGAAAGTTCATTTATACCCTTGATAGACATAAATACATCGCTTTAAAAAAAAAAAAAAAAAAAAAAAAAAAAAAAAAAAAAAATAAAAAACTCACTAATTATCATATTTGAAAAGATGATGATTCCATTACATTCTGTTCATCAGGAAATTTCATCTAAGCTCACAAGCATAAAAAAAAAAAAAAAAATCTTCACATTTTTCATCAAGCATTTTAATCTTTCTTTGAACATGGAAAAGAGAGTATAAAAAAAAATGAATATAAATACTGAAAGAAATGATCATGCATTACAAACACTGATGTCATCATGACCCATCCACCTACAGGTTCCTGTAAAGCGAAAGCTTATTTTGTGGTGACCTAATGGAAACGCCCCCGTCTGGGATTCTGCCGACTGGAGTTCGAGTCCCACTCAAACTCGATAGTTTCTTGTAGTGTCTGCAACCTCAACCATCCGAGTGAGCTAAGGATGGGGGAGTAAGTAGGTCTACCTGCCGAGTTATCAGCAGCCATTGTCTGGCTCTCCCTGCCTCTAGCTTGGGTGGAGAGTGGGCTTGGATGCTGGTCAATCTATGTACATGGTCAGTCTCTAGAGCATTGTCCTACTAGCTAGGGCAATGTCAATGTCCCCATGCCTATGCCATCCATGAGTAGCCTTTGAACCTTATAAACTTATGTCTATATGGTCAGTCTTTAGGGCGTCGTATTGTAAGCCAAGGCGATGGCCCTGTCCATCACCTTTGCCATTCATGAAACCTTTAAATATATATATATATATATATATATATGTATGGCCAATCTCTAGGGGTATTGTCCAGCTAGCTAGGGCAATGTTACTGACAATTGCCCTCTACCAATATTGAGAGGCTTTTATATATATATATATTTATATACATACACATATAATTATGGTCAGTCTCCATGGTATTCTGCTAGCTAGGGCAATATCACTGTCCCAAGCCTCTGCCATTCATGAGTGGCCATTAAACCTTTAAACTCCATAAGTATATAGGGTATGTATCTAGGGCGTTGCATTGCAAGCTAAGGCGATGGCTCTGTTCCTCCCCTCTGCCATTAATGAGAGACCTTTAAATACAAACGTAAGGTCAGTCTCAAGGGCATTCTCCTGCTAGCTAAAGGTGATGCCACTGTCCATTACCTCTGCCATTCAAGAGCGGCTTTTAAACTCCGCCGTCTTATAGGCATCGTGCACGCTCTGAGAGAACCATCGCGAACCGCACGGAGACGCATTGTCTTTCATCTCCGATCAATAAAAGGCCAAAGTCGACCACAAGAAGATGATAATACAACCTCTCGGTTCCTCATAGCGGCACCGCTCTTCGAAAAGGACCCGTCTATTGTGCCTTTGCCCTATGATCGCTGGGTATATATAGCCATCAATAGGATTATGGCTACAGCTTTATGACTGTTCCCGCCTACCTGCTTGTCTCTCAAAGTCGACCTGCCCTCTTTACTCCTCTCTTAACAACCATTACAAGGCTTCCTTCGCTCTTACGGACCAGCCCGATGGAAGCAGGACGTGTGAGCTTTAGCCCGTGTGTGCTTCTCGTTTCTTTTTTAGTACTTGTGCTGTATAAAATTCAAGGAATATTATTATTATTATTATTATTATTATTATTATTATTATTATCTTTACAACAACTACTACTAGGCTAAGACTCAGACCTACATGGCTGAGGACTATGAAGCGTGACGAATGGAGAACTATTGATTTAAAAGCTCAAGATAGAGACGACAGGCAGAAGTCTAACTGACGCCCTTTGCGTCAATAGGCGTGGGAGATGATGATGATGATGACGATGAGCTAAGCTACAACCCTAGTTGGAAAAGCAGGATACTATAAACCCAAGGACAACAATTTAGCAGCGAATAGATGGCTAGTTTGTTAAGGAGACGATACGTCCTTATAACTGCATTCATTATTATTATTATTATTATTATTATTATTATTATTATTATTATTCATAGCTAAGCTACAACCCTAGTTTGACAAAAACCACTTAATGAAGCAGGAATTATACATAGTTCATATTATTATTATCATTATTATTATTATTATTATTCATATCTAAGATACAACCCTAGTTTGACAAGCCGGATCCTATAAGCCTAAGGGCACCAATAGGGAAAAATAGCCCAGCGAGGAAAGGAAATAAGGAAATAAACTACAAGAGAAGTAATGAACAACTGATATAAAATATTTCCTGCTCTGTAACAAACGCTAATATTGATCCGTCACAAATAAACTATGAAGAGAGAAATTAAGATAAAAACTATTTTTCTTTTCACCTCCGCCAACGAAGTTGGAAGGAAGTTGTGTTTTACCCCCTATTTGTGTGTTTGTTTGTGAACAGCTTCCTGACCACAATTTGAATCGTAGATCAATGAAACTTGCAGGGATTAAATGCTATGTGAAAAGGTAAAAACAATTCAATTTTGGAAGGTCAATGTGAAAGGTCAAGTAAAATGTCCCAATTCACGTAATCAGACATAAGTTTGGACATCTTTGTCACAGATTTCAAACTGGGTTCATATTTGAATGAATGAAAATCCACACCAATTAATACATGCTAAGGTCAAAGGTCAAGGTGGAGCAAAAGGTAGAGAAATAAGCTGTCGCGGCAAAGGTATGCACTCTACTGAGTATCCCTCAAAGGTCAAGGTCGCGGTCAAGTAAAATGTCCAATTCACGTAATCAGACATAAGTTTGGACATCTTTGTCACAGATTTCAAACTGGGTTCATATTTGAATGAATAAAAATCCACACCAATTAATACATGCTAAGGTCAAAGGTCAAGGTGGAGCAAAAGGTCGAGAAATAAGCTGTCGCGGCAAAAGGTATGCACTCTACTGAGTATCCCTCAAAGGTCAAGGTCGCGGTCAAGTAAAATGTCCAATTCACGTAAACAGATATAAGTTTGGACATCATTGTCACAGATTTCAAACTGGGTTCATATTTGAATGAATGAAAATCCACACCAATTAATACATGCTAAGGTCAAAGGTCAAGGTGGAGCAAAAGGTCGAGAAATAAGCTGTCGCGGCAAAGGTATGCACTCTACCTGAGTATCCCTCAAAGGTCAAGGTGGAGCAAAAGGTCGAGAAATAAGCTGTCGCGGCAAAGGTATGCACTCTACTGAGTATCCCTCAAAGGTCAAGGTCGCGGTCAAGTAAAATGTCCAATTCCCGTAATCAGACATAAGTTTGGACATCATTGTCACAGATTTCAAACTGGGTTTATATTTGAATGAATGAAAATCCACACCAATTAATACATGCTAAGGTCAAAGGTCAAGGTGGAGCAAAGGTCGAGAAATAAGCTGCCGCGGCAATGGTATGCACTCTACTGAGTATCCCTCTAGTTCTCCCTTCTATTGTTGGACGCATCATGAACCCACCAGCGTATTTTAGTTGCCTCCAGTATATTCAATTACCGATAATGATTCTCGACGCAAGTTGCCAGCCTCTAATTCGTGATTGGTTAATTACACCCTCGGTTTAAAAGCCATTGTCTGTTCGAGTCTATAACAAATAGTAATCATAAACTAAGGTTGAGGGTTATCTCATCTGGGTCCATAAAATCATATTCATAAAGTTAACGATGACGTTTGATATAATATATTTATGATTATGCAATTTCACTTTAATTAAGGCGTAGCAGCTGATATATTATGAAACAAAATAGCATAGGAAGTTACTATTTATAAAATGTATGTTTGAATTATGAAACTAGAGAAAAGGCTTGAAGAGTTTGTCTTCTAAAATATACCGTA
>NC_090730.1:685281-690281 GCF_036898095.1 Palaemon carinicauda | reverse complement strand
TTGACTGTCGTGCATAATAAGTCTTCAAATAAGGGTGTGTTTGTGCGCTCAGAGATGCTTTGCCACTATGAAAGTAGTCAAAACCAATACAGACTTCTGGTATACCACCATCGTTTGCCAGTCAGGGGTCCGAGTCCCGCTCAAAATCGTTAGTGCCATTAGTGTCTGCAACCTTACCATCCTTGTGAGCTAAGGTTGGGGGGTTTGGGGGAGCCTATAGGTTTATCTGCTGGGTCATCAGCAGCCACTGCCTGGCCCTCCTGGTCCTAGCTTGGGTGGAGAGGAGGCTTGGGGCGCTGATAATATAATATGTGATCAGTCTCTAGGGCATTGTCCTGATTGCTAGGGCAATATCACTGTCCCTTGCCTCTGCCATTCATGAGCGACCTTTAAACCTTTAAACCACCAGCTAAGCTACAACCCTTGGAAAAGCAAGATGATGTAAGCCGAAAAGTCTCCAAAGGTGAAAATAGCCCAAAGAGTAAAGGAAATAGTAAACTACAAGAGAAGTAATGAACATTAAAATAAAATATCTTATGAGCATTAACAACATTAAAAGACAATTTCACATATAAACTATAAAAGGAGACCTACAGTATGTCAGAGCGGTCAACAACAGTAAGTTTGAACTTATGAAGTTCCAAACGATTCAACTACCCTAGCAGGATCATTCCACAACATGGTCACAACTGAAATAAAAAATTCTAGAATACTTTGTAGTATTCAACCTCGTATATAAACTATATTACATCGATCGTTTGAAAACACCCTTTATTATTACTATTATTAAATGCTAAGCTACAACCTTAATTGAAAAACAGGATGCTATAAGCCCCAGGGGCCCCAACAGGGAAAAATAACCCCAGTGAGGAAAGGAAACAAGGAAACATAAACTATTCTAAGAACATTAAAAACATTGAAATAAATATTTCCTATATAAATTATAAAAACTTTAACAAAACAAAGAGGAAGCAAAACTAGATTGAACAGTGTGCCCGAGTGTACCCTCAATGCAAGAGAACTCTAACCCAAGATACTGGAAGATCATGGTACAGAGGCTATGGCACTACCCAAGACTAGAGAACAATGGTTTGATTTTGGAGTGTCCTCCTAGAAGAGCTGCTTACCATAGCTAAAGAGTCTCTTCTACCCTTACCAAGAGGAAAGTAGCCACTGAACAATTACAGTGCAGTAGTTAACCCCTTGGGTGAAGAAGAATTGTTTGGTAATCTCAGTGTTGTCAGGTGTATGAGGACAGAAGAGAATCTGTAAAGAATAGGCAAGTCTGACATCTCCTGACCAAGATATGCATGAAGGGTAAATCCAGACCTATAGTTTTCGGCAGGCCATTTATAGAGTGAGGTTACAAGACTAACACCCTAACACAGGGACGCTAAAGAAGTTTATGTGGAATTAGCGATTTGTGTTTCTTGGGCACCTATCAGTAATGTCCAGGGCTTTTGGTGAGAGAGAGAGAGAGAGAGAGAGAGAGAGAGAGAGGAGAGAGAGAGAGAGATTTTTTCCTTCTTTAAACCATCGTTCTATTTGTGGAACTGAAATCAGATTTAGGAGTTTCATGAATTAGACTTCATTACCTGCTTTTAATTTATCAATAAAATAGTACAATTGTTTTCTTTTTATTTAATAAAATTTTATCTAAAATCATCATTGAAAAATGTGGAAATAAATGGGGCAGCAAAATAACAAACAAATTTCGCCTTTTCCTTCAAAATTCTAAACCTGAAAATAAAAGATACAGAAAACTAGAAAAGTGTTGCTACAAGTCTTATATATAATTTATACTTTACTGTATATATAAATGTATATATATGTTAGATAGATACATAGATAATATAGATTGATAGATACACTAACATTAAATGCTAAAAGGCTAGTGCATTAAATATTTTAATGCAGCACTTTTCTATTTTTAATTCTTATCTTCAGGTAATGAATTAAGAATTATAAGGCGAAATTTGTTACTTGTGCGCTCCATTTATTCAACTTTGTACTGTATATATATATATATATATCATATGAGGCAGAGCAACACTTTTCTAAATACAAAGAACTTATTTGTTATCGGATATATTTTCTAATCCTATGTAGATAATGTATGGCACAATTTCCATTATCATTATAGAATATCTTAACCTCTTTATACTTTCTTTACTTATTTTCTTTAAACGACAAGAAAAGTTCTGGGGACCCGACATTACCCATATCGGGTTTGTGGTCATTTAACGACAGGCACAAATCAGCGGTTGCGATTTTTTAAGGTGAAGTTAGGTCGAACCCAGATACGATAGGATAGGATAAGTTCGGGCTGGTTTACTTAGGAATTTTAATTTCGTCTTCTTGGGGAGAGAGAGAGAGAGAGAGAGAGAGAGAGAGAGAGAGAGAGTGTGTCTTGAATTTATCAATGAATATGATCCAATATAATTAAGAAAAATTTGCACTGACAAATACATTGGAATAAAATATCTATCTAAATATTTAGCAGATATTTTTGACGGGTCATGTACACTAGTAATAATAATAATAATAATAATAATACTAATAATAAAATAATAATAATAATAATAAAGATAAAAATAATAATATTCAAAATGTTAACGAATATACAGAATAGCATTAATGGAATCATCTATCAATTATCTAAATTTTCACAGGATAAACTGAACGATAAATATAAGTCAAATACTTCCCCAAATGTGTCCCACACAAACTCGTTAGTTCTTTTAGTCGCTGAAACTTCACCATCCTTGTGAGCTGGGATGGGGGGTTTGGGAGAGCCTATAGGTCTATCTGCTGAGTCATTAGCAGCCATTGCCTGGTCTTGTCGTCCTTGGTCCTAGCTTGGGTGGAGAGGGAACTTGGGCGATGATAATATGGAATATGGTCAATCTCTAGGGGCATTGTCCTGCTCGATAGGGAAATATCACTGTCCCTTGCCTATGCCATTTATGAGCGGCCCTTTAAACAGGAAAATACAAACACATGCACACACAACCAGTGTGTGAGAGAGAGAGAGAGAGAGAGAGAGAGGCTGACATGGAATCACTTAACTACCAACAATAGGAAAATGCAACCAGTAAGAGAGAGACTTACTAACAAGAAGAAAATGCAACCAGAGAGAGAGGAGAGAGAGACTTACTAACAAGAAGAAAACGCAACCAGAGAGAGAGAGAGAGAGAGAGAGAGAGAGAGACTGACTGACATGGAATCACACTTAATTATCAACAACAGGAAACAGCTCATCTATTGCTTCGATGAACATTAGCGGAAGCGAAGGACCGAAAGCATCAGCGTTGGGAAGTCATTGAGAAAACCTCCCCCACTGTAATCATGAATGCGAGAGCAGGTTTGTAAGATGCCGTATATCAAAATATGAGCGGCAATTTGCTATAGCGTAATCTAGCGCAAAAAATGTTTAATGCGGTTAAACTAAGCGCGAACGCTTAACAACAATGCTATTTACAGGAGATTCTACTGAAAAGCTTATGCTCACATTGACGGCTGCTGATAAAAGTTTTACTCAGGGTTGCCAAGTTGGCATTTTTCTAGGCCAAAAAATTAAAATTTGTCCTTTTAGAAATTGGTTGGCATTTATTAATATCATGAAATAAAGGTGGACCTTAAATACTATATTGCTTGTCTTCTACTAATTTGGCTGGCCTTTTAAAGCTACAGTTGATTAGAAGTTGGCCTTTTCTCATGTAGAAAACCTGGCAACCCTGCGTACAAACCACTCTGTACTTCAGAGCAATCACGGACCGCCGATTGGTGAATTACCGAGGCCAAAACACAGTACAAAACAACAAGGAAATCGATAACATTTTAAACCCCTGTAATAAACGCCTATAAATGTAGCGCTGTATAATATGTATGAAAGGGATCGCAGCCCCCGCGGTTAATCATTTACAAACTACAAAACTGGTTTTTCCAGGGTTATAGTAAAAGGCAGGATGGAGAGTTGGGGCAGGCTAATAAAGAGAGAAGGGGGTAGGGCGATAGCAGGGGGCTCCAACCAGGGCGGGGAAGGGGGAAGGAGGACAGGAAGATCAAGAAAAGGTTCAAGTTAGTTATAGCAATTGCATTGTTTCATAAATAACCAGACCAGCTACGCAAAGAATGCCAGCTATCAGTGGACGCGAAGAGGCCCGTAACATCATACGTTTCTGAAGGATTTTCGACCGAAAGAGCATACGTCGCGAGACAGATAAAACGCTTATTTGTCTCCGTATAAATTGAAACTCGTCTGAAGCCAAATGGCGCAAAATAGGAGATCACGCTCGCTTGTTTTACTTGCTATTCCAAATGACGGACTATTTCCCCCCATTATCATGAGGTTCTGGTGGGAAATAAAAGTATACGTATTTATGCACGCAAATTTGCATAAAAACACAATACGAAACAGGAAAAACAGGTTTGCTTTATATCTCGAGGGATACATGATTTATGTAGGCATAACAAACATTTATATTATATTTATAAAGTACACAATATTATACTGTATACATTACCCTGACGGACAGTTGCATAAAATGTAGGACAATGGGACTGACGCAAGTAAAGGAAATATATGAGCAAACACCTTTTCTAGGAGGACACTCCAAAATCAAACCCTTATTCTCTAGTCTTGGGTAGTGCCATAGCTCTGTACAATGGTCTTTCACTGTCTTGTGGTAAAGTTCTCTGCTTGAGGGTACATTCGGGCACCACTATTCTATCTTATACCTCTCCCTCTTGTTTAGTTAAGATTTTAGAGTATGTCTAGGAAATATTTAATTTTAATGTTTTTACTGTTCTTGAAATTTTTTATTTTTCCTTGTTTGCTTTCCTCACTGGGCTATTTTTCCCCTGTTGGGCCCCTTACGCCTAAAGCATCCTGCTTTTCCAACTAGGGTTGTAACCTAGCAAGTAATAATAATACGACTCCCTCGCTGCTGGGAGGAAAGACGCTGGTAACTGGTACGACACATGAACATTACGCTACC
>NC_090730.1:674048-684781 GCF_036898095.1 Palaemon carinicauda | reverse complement strand
GGCAGACCCGGACCTACATGGCTGAGGACTGAAGTGCGAAGTAGATGATGAAGTATTGAATTAAAAGCTCCAGATAGAAACACAGCTTAGCGATTAGACAAACGGAATAAAGCACTATAAGAGTTGGAAGACTCAGGCCTACATGGCTAAGGACTATTTAACGCGAAGTAGATGATGAAGTATTGAATTAAAAGCTCCAGATAGAGACACAGCTTAGCGATTAGATATATTAGTTCACCAAACGTTCAGCCGGGCTCCACAAGGCACTAGAAGAAGTTGGAAGTCCCCAGGCCTACATGGCTGAGGACTATGAAGCGCGAAGTAGGAGATGATAAATGGAGAAGTATTGAATGAAAAGCTCAAGATAGAGAAGACTGGCGAAATCTAACCGATGCCCATTGAGTCAATAGACGTAGGAGATGATGATGATGATGATGATGGAATGAATAAGATAATTCCAAGTTAATCAAATCAACGTAGCCTATTTCAAACGTCCCTGCCCTTGTGATCTGCTGGATTGGGGTTCGAGGTTCGCCTCAAGCTCGATAATATCTAGTAGTGTCTGCAACCTCACCATCCTTGTTAGCTAAGGATGGGGCATCTGGGGGAGCCTATAGGTATACCTGCTGACGTCATTAGCAGCCATTACCTAGTCCTCCCTTGGTCCTAGCTTGGGGGCTGATCATATTTATATAAGTTCAAGGCATTGTCAGTGTCCCTCGCCTCTGCCATTCATGAGCTGCCTTTAAACCTTTAAAGGAGAGTGACACTGAGTCAAGCGATCTTAGCTTAGGTGGACAAGAGGCTTGGCCGCTGGTCATATGTATATATGGTCAGTCTCTAGGGCATTGTCCTGCTAGATAGGTCACTGTCACTGTCCTTAGCTTCTGCCATTCATAAGCATCCTTAAAAATCCTTTATATGGATATGCAATAAAACAATTAAGAGACAAAACAAACATTTCAAATATTAATAAAATTCATCAACACCTATCTAATTATACATAGACAATAAAGCTGTTTCTAAAATAATAAGATAATACGCTGAGAGAGAGAGAGAGAGAGAGAGATGAGAGAGAGATGAGAGAGAGAGAGAGAGAGAGACGCTATTCAGCGCCCAGGGTGAAACTTGGGGGAAAACCCTTGCAGATGCATTTTGAAGTTAATTTACAGCAGGTTGTACAAAAAGATGGAAAAAAAAGGGAAATTTAGAACAGCTACGAAGCAGAGACTGGAAAAGTCTGCAATGGCCTACCAGTACTGTTTACAGTATTCCCCTTTGTCCTGTAAAATTTAGAACAGCTAGGAAGCAGAGAGACTCAGCAAAGCCTGCAATGGCCTACCAGCAAGCCCTGCAATGGCCCTACCAGTACTCCCCTTTGTCCTGTAAAATTCAGAACAGCTGGGAAGCAGAGAGACTCAGCAAAGCCTGCAATGGCCTACCAGCAAAGCCTGCAATGGCCTACCAGTATTCCCCTTTGTCCTGTAAAATTTAGAACAGCTAGGAAGCAGAGAGACTCAGCAAAGCCTGCAATGGCCTACCAGCAAAGCCTGCAATGGCCTACCAGTACTCCCTTTGTCCTGTAAAATTCAGAACAGCTGGGACGCAGAGAGGACTTAGCAAAGCCTGCAATGGCCTACCAGCAAAGCCTGCAATGGCCTACCAGTATTCCCCTTTGTCCTGTAAAATTTAGAACAGCTAGGAAGCCGAGAGACTCAGCAAAGCCTGCAATGGCCTACCAGCAAAGCCTGCAATGGCCTACCAGTACTCCCCTTTGTCCTGTAAAATTCAGAACAGCTGGGAAGCAGAGAGACTCAGCAAAGCCTGCAATGGCCTACCAGTACTCCCCTTTGTCCTGTAAAATTCAGAACAGCGGGGAAGCAGAGAGACTCAGCAAAGCCTGCAATGGCCTACCAGTACTCCCCCTTTGTCCTGTAAAATTCAGAACAGCTGGGAAGCAGAGAGACTCAGCAAAGCCTGCAATGGCCTACCAGCAAAGCCTGCAATGGCCTACCAGTACTCCCCTTGTCCTGTAAAATTCAGAACAGCGGGGAAGCAGAGAGACTCGGCAAAGCCTGCAATGGCCTACCAGTACTCCCCTTTGTCCTGTAAAATTCAGACAGCGGGGAAGCAGAGAGACTCGGCAAAGCCTGCAATGGCCTACCAGTACTCCCTTTGTCCCTGTAAAATTCAGAACAGCGGGGAAGCAGAGAGACTCAGCAAAGCCTGCAATGGCCTACCAGTACTCCCCTTTGTCCTGTAAAATTCAGAACAGCGGGGAAGCAGAGAGACTCGGCAAAGCCTGCAATGGCCTCCAGTACTCCCTTTGTCCTGTAAAATTCAGAACAGCTGGGAAGCAGACAGACTCAGCAAAGCCTGCAATGGCCTACCAGTACTCCCATTTGTCCTGTAAAATCTAGAACAGCTGGGAAGCAGAGAGACTCAGCAAAGCCTGCTATGGCCTACCAGTACTCCCATTTGCCCTGTAAAATTCAGAACAGCTGGGAAGCAGAGAGACTCAGCAAAGCCTGCAATGGCCTACCAGTACTCCCATTTGTCCTGTAAAATCTAGAACACTAGGAAGCAGAGACACAGCAAAGCCTGCAATGGCCTACCAGTACTACATACAGTATTCCCCTTTGTCCTGTAAAATTAAGAACAGCTGGGAAGCAGAGAGACTCAGCAAAGCCTGCAATGGCCTACCAGTACTCCCCTTTGTCCTGTAAAATTTAGAACAGCTGGGAAGCAGAGAGACTCAGCAAAGCCTGCAATGGCCTACCAGTACTCCCCTTTTGTCCTGTAAAATTCAGAACAGCTGGAAGCAGAGAGACTCAGCAAAAGCCTGCAATGGCCTACCAGTACTTGCCCATTTGTCCTGTAAAATCTAGAACAGCTGGGAAGCAGAGAGACTCAGCAAAGCCTGCAATGGCCTACCAGTACTCCATTTGCCCTGTAAAATTCAGAACAGCTGGGAAGCAGAGAGACTCAGCAAAGCCTGCAATGGCCTACCAGTACTCCCATTTGTCCTGTAAAATCTAGAACACCTAGGAAGCAGAGACACAGCAAAGCCTGCAATGGTCCTACCAGTACTACATACAGTATTCCCCTTTGTCCTGTAAAATTTAGAACAGCTGGGAAGCAGAGAGACTCAGCAAAGCCTGCAATGGCCTACCAGTACTCCCCTTTGTCCTGTAAAATTTAGAACAGCTGGGAAGCAAAGAGACTCAGCAAAGCCTGCAATGGCCTACCAGTACTCCCATTTGCCCTGTAAAATTCAGAACAGCTGGGAAGCAGAGAGACTCAGCAAAGCCTGCAATGGCCTACCAGTACTAACCTACAGTATCCCCTTTGTCCTGTAAAATGTAGAACAGCTGGGAAGCAGAGAGACTCGTCAAAGCCTGCAATGGCCTACCAGTACTACCGACACCCCCGTCCTGTACCCTTCTACAGTGGACATGTTTTTTTAAATAAAGGGGTTATGGTAAGCCTATTGGAAACGTCACTACCTGGCGATCTATTGGACCGGAGTTCGAGACCCACTCAAATTCGTAGTAATGTCTACATCATCACCATCCTTGTGAGCTAAGGATTGGAAGTTTGAGGGACTTGTTGGTCTATCTGCTGAGTCATCAGCAGCCATTGCTTGGTCTTCCCTGGTCCTAGCTTAGGTGGAGAGAGGGCTTGGGCTATAAGCATATGTATATATAGTCAGCCTCTAAGGCACTATCCCTTGCCTGAGCCATTCTATGATCGACCTTTAAACCATTAAAGGCTTTACCAAATATTGATCTGATACTAAAAAGCTCTTCTAGGAGGACATTCCAAAATCAAACCATTGTTCTCTGGTCTTGGATAGTGTCATAGCCTCTGTACCAAGGTCTTTCACTGTCTTGGGGTAGAGTTTCTCTTGCTTGAACGTACACTATTCTATCTTATTTCTCATCCTCTTATTTTCTTTTTAAGTTTTATAGTTTATATATGAAATATTATTTGAATGTTGTTACTGTTCTTAAAATATTTTATATCAAATGTTAATTCCTTTTCTTGTAGTTACCTTATTTCCTTTGATCAATGGAATATTTTCTCTGTTGGAGCCCTCAGGCTTCTAGCATTTTGCTTTTCCAACTAGGTTTGTAGCTTAGCAAGTAGTAATAATAATTATAATTAACAAAAAAAATATCTCCCAAAAAAGGTAAATTCGTTAACGTGTTAAGTATATTTAAACCACCATGTAACAACATTGTGTATTTTGTACAATTTGTATAAAATGGATCACTTCTAGCGACTAGTCATTTTATTACACCACTTTCATTCTCAGCTGATTATTATCATACGAGCCACTCGCTAGCAGCTGACCGTGTGAATTTAATTAGTCATTTGAAAGAAGTAATCAGCTGACCATCCCCCAAAAAACAGGTTTGGTCACAAAGTTTTGCTTATTTGTTCATAACAGGGCCTCGCATATTTACGAGATTGGCCTATAATAATTACTCATTCTTTCTTGTGCAAGGATTTATTGCACACTCTTCTTCTCCAAGGGTTAACTACTGCACTGTAATTGTTCAGTGGCTACTTTCCTCTTGGTAAGGGTAGAAGAGACTTTAGCTATGGTAAGCAGTTCTCTTGCTTGAGGGTACACTCAGGCACACTGTTCTATTAAGTTTCTCTTCCTCTTGTTTTGTTAAAGTTTTTATATTTTATATCTGAAATATTTATGTTTTTACTGTTCTTAAAATATTTCATTTTTCCTTGTTTCCTTTCCTCACTGGGCTATTTCCCTGTTGGGGCCCCTGGGCTTATAGTAAGCATCCTGCTTTTCAAACTAGGGTTGTAGCTTAGCAAGTAATAATAATAATACAAGTTAAAACATTTAGTACAACCTTTTCTGAATGGGGACGCCTTGTGGTGAGAGGGTTTGTGTATAGCCATGATAAGCAAGGTTGTAATAGTCAGGGCAACTCAAACTAAGTTGGTTTGCTATGAAAGATAAGACATAACTCTCCCAACGTCACCAATCCCCAGTTGGCCAGCGTGGTGATGAAAACTGGCCAAACCCCCGGCATGATATGGACATGTCTGAGGCGTTTGTCCTACAGTGGGGTAGAAATATTTGCATTTGTTGGTGTCCGTAAATACATACTGAGAATCAAGAGCTAGAAATTTAAGGACAAGGAAAAAAAGAAGAAAAAGAGTATATATACCTATTCTGAATACGTCTCATAGGCTACACAGAGCAGTGACCAGCTTTTTTAAAATATTCCAAACTAATTATGAATTCGACCCCCCGAAAAAACTTCAAACAAAACCTTCGTCAGCAAAAGAAAATAACGATAAAATTGGCTGAAGTCTCTCTTTCCCCAGAAGAAAAAAAAATAGACCTTAAGGACAATGACGCGAAGTAAGATTCTACTATAATTAGCAGGACCAGGGGGGGGAGAGGTGGGAGAGAGGAGAGAAGAGAGAATGCGAGAGAGTGAGAAAAGAAAAAAAAAATGATTTACGGATGGTATCACAATCATTTGCATTTTAATTAAGTTGGAAAAGTAATATTAAAGTCAAAATTGTTTGTCACATCTGATAAGAGTCCGTCTGTTGGAAGTGTAAAGCGCTCGCCATCTGCTTCCCGGCAGACGCGTTACTTTTCGGATTAATTCATTTTTTTCTTCGTTAGTTTATCGCCTGCTAATGATAATCATTAAGAATCGATAACGACGGGTGGATATAATTGGCCAAAACGAATGCTTTCCATTTAAACATGCGCGTTTCAGTCTCTTATTATATTTGTTTATTTTCTTGGGCCTCGATGGCTAAGTCGGTTAGGGCAGCAAGCTAGAACTTCTTCTTCTTCTTCTTCTTCCATTTTAGTAGGACTTCGTAGAAGTCTGTGAAGCAGACGACCAGTCATAGAGGCTGACACTTCGCAGTCCGTGTATACTTCCCATTTAAAACATCAGTCTCTTATCATCTTTGTTTATTTATTTTCTTGAATCTCTGTGGCTAAGTCAGTTAGGTCAGCAGGCTAGAACTTCGTAGAAATCTGTGGCGAAGCCGACCACTTCGCAGTCCGTGTATCCTTCCCATTTAAAACATCAGTCTCTTATCATGTTTGTTTATTTATTTTCTGGGGCCTCGATGGCTAAGTCGGTTAGGGCAGCAAGCTAGAACTTCGTAGAAGTCTGTGACTGGGTTCAAATCCACAGCCGACCAGTTAGAGGCGGACACTTTGCTATCCGTATAGACACCTCAGGAATAATGTATGTAATCAACGGATAGGTTTACTTAAAACAAATGGGCGTTACAGACCAACACACACACAAACAAAGCCACTCCAACACCTAGAAACATATCAGTCACCTTACATGTCTCGAAGTGTCGACCTAACCGCGCCAGGACTCCTCGCTGCTGGAAGGGAGGACGCTGGTGACTGGTACAATACATGAACATACGCTACTGGGGTTTAAGCGATGTCAGTCAAGGCAGTCGATCGGGACTACGGTCTAAAACAAAGCCAAAGCAAAGTCCTTCGAAAAGAAGGCAACCGTGCTTACCCCCATACAAATAGGAAAAAGGCACTTTAATAAAAGAAAGCCAGCAATTACTACCAAGCATTTCATGTGATATGTGACGTGAAAGAATTATTCGTCTTATAAATTGGCTTAATTGGCTTAATCATTACAGCTTGATCAAAAGAAAAATAAATTAATAAATTAATAAAATGGAGAAGCGATGAGGATACACGGCATCTGCTTGCATTCATAGTTTGTGCAATAAAACATAATAGATACTGATCTATACACTAATCAGCTGAACACAAATTGTAGTCTGTGTACACAATTTGGAGCCATAAATTGAGGTCTGTGTACGTTTGAGTATTAACAAATATTTCATACGTGATCTTAATAATTTAAAATTTTGTTCAATGAACCTTATGAACACTGATCTATAAAACCAATGGGTTGAACACAAATTGGAGTCTGTGGACTTTCGAGTGTCAGCAAATATTTTATACGTGATCTTGAAATATACAAGATATCATTTCATTAATAAGTCCATTTTTCACTTCCCCTTTTGAACATGGCTTCCACAGATTGTTGTTCACTAACTCCCTACCTTGTTCATTGTTGTTCACTACATTTCCATAAGAATTCAGAGCTTGAACTCATGCACTATATCGACAAATAATACTCCAAATTCGGTCTATCCAAAATATCAATTATTTCTCTAATAGAAGGTCTGTCCAGTCGAAACACGGCGTGTCTGTTTGATCAATGCCCCAAATCACGTACAATTTAAAGTTCGCTCTTGAATAGTTGGGGCAAGAGACAGTGATATTATTATTATTACTTTCAATAATATTATTATTATAATTATTATTACTAGCTAAGCTACAACCTGTGACACAGTCTCCTTTATATACAAAAGCTCAAGGCAACAGGAAATTTCCTGTTCAAAATCAACACCGTTACCAATGAGAAAAACAGACATGTTTTTTCAGGTTCTTTTTAGTGCGAGGGGAGAGCCAAGATAAAAGCATAATATATACAAAAAATTAACTATGTACGATCGTGTGACACACAGTTGGTACAAACCATAGTTGTATAAACAAGATGCTATAAACCCAAGGGCTTCACCGGGGAAAACGAGCCCAGTGTGGAAAGGAAATGAGAATATAAATAAACTACAAGGGAAGTAATTAACAATCAAAGTAACATAATTCAAGAACAGTAACAAAATTAAAATAGATCTTTCGTAAATAAACTATAAAAAAGAGATTTATGTCAGCCTGTTAAACATAAAAACATTCGTTGTATGTTTGGACTTTTGAAGTTCGTAGGAAAAGAATCAAATAACTATGATTTCAATTATAGTTTGAAATGGGATTTCAATTACACTTTGAAAGGGGATTTCAATCACAGTTTGAAAGGGTTAGATACCTGTTTGTATAATGTAAAGTAGTAGTTTCTTATATACATTTTTTCAAAGGTAATTTTTAGAATAGAAATATTCATACGTTTAAAGGTCGCTCATGAATGTCAGGGGCAAGGGACAGTGACATTGCCCTATCCGGCAGGACAATGCCCTAGAGACTGACCATATATATATATATATATATATATATATATATATATATATATATATATATATATACACACACACACACACACACATATAAATATATATATATATATATATATATATATATATATATATATATATATATATATATATATATATATATATACACACACACACATATATATTTATATATAATATATATATATATATATATATATATATATATATATATATATATATATATATATATATATATATATATCTTTGGCACCGTCATTCAATTAGTTCATTAGGCATGTTGCATAAGATTTTTCATAACTCTGACCATCCTTTACATTCAGATCTCCCTGTACAATTCTATCCTGTTCGTAATGCTAGGCAGGCAGTTAATTCTAATAGCCAGGGATTCTACATCATGAGGCTCAATACTACACAGTATTCTGGAAGTTATATTCCAGCTGTTACCAAGTTGTGGAATGATCTTTCTAATCGGGTAGTTGAATCAGTAGAAATTCAAAAGTTCAAAGTTGGAGCAAATGTTTTTATGTTGACCAGGCTGACATGAGTCATTTTATAGTTTGTATATGACATATCTGTTTTTGACGTTGTTAATAGTTTATATGTGACATGTCTGTTTTGACGTTGTTACCTTTTTTACAATGATTTATTGTTAACTTCTCATAATTTTTTTAGTTCCTTATTTCCTTTCCTCACTGGGCTATTTTTCCCTATTGGAGCCCTTGGGCTTATAGCATCTTGCTTTTCTAACTAGGGTTGTAGCTTGGCTAGTAATAATAATATATGATTAGCACCCAAGCTAGGACTAAGGAAGGCCAGGCAATGGCTGCAGATAACTTGACAGATAGACCTATAGGCTATCCAAAAACCCCCATCTTTAGCTCACAAGGATGGTGAGGTTGCAGCGACTAAAGAAGCTAACGAGTTTGAACGGGGCTCGAACCCCAGCCTGGCGTTCACCAGGCAGGAACGTTACCACATTGGTCACCAAAACCCTGAAAATGTTACCCTATAAAGATTACTTCAATTTTGTTGCTGAATTGTTCTGAAACTTATATTTTGGCAAAAGTTGCTTAAGCTGCAATTTTAATACTATTTTGTGACGTAATTTTTCAAATAGAAATTTTTATCGATGTAACTTTCTTAAAGATTACCTCAATCATATCAATAGAATTTCTAATCGATTATGTTGCTGAAAATTAGATTTAGGGAAAAATTACTACAGCTGCAATAGTATTTTTTTTTTTATGAAAATGTTGGAATTGAAAAAAAAAGTGAGCCAAGAGAGCAGGCAGGTTTTAGAAACGGATAATCAACAACTAACCACAACCATGTAATTAACATAGCTAATGGAAAAAATGACATAAATATGGCATTTAAAGACTAAGAAAAAGCTTTGGATTCTGTCAACATTTCAGCAGTAATGAAAGCCCTTCGAAGACAAGGAATAGATAATACTTATGTTAGAACCCTTGAAGATATGGGGAGTACAGCAATTAGAGAAACAAAGTTATTTTGAATTAATCTAATTCTCATAGATGATAAATGTCTTTATAAAAGTGGCAGCGTTTTTTCTTTTTTTTTATTTTTTGGTGAAAATCAAAACTGATTTTAGACTTGGTTTAGATTTCCATAATTACTTCAAAGTTTTAATTACCATTTAATCCTTCATTTTTTGGTTCACTGTTAAGATTTACATTCTTTCTATTTCACCACGATTTTTTTATTATCCTTTTTTTTTTTTTTTTTGGGAAAGGCTAATCTACTTTCCTTACGATTAATGTTTCGAAATCTTTTATAATTAGTCTATGCCTACGTGCTGTTACTCCAGTACAGCCATCCAGGATTATTTTTCTGGAGTCTATTCCTCCTCCTCCTCCTCCTACCTCCTATATGCCTACCTCCTACCTCCTGTATGCCTACCCCTCCCTCAACCCCTCCTCCCCCTGTGGGACCACTCAAGGAAGGGGGGGGGAGGTGGGGAGGGAGCGAAAAAGAGGGACTATGCCTCGGTGCCTAAATTTTATGCCGATTCTTTGGAGGCAGATGGGGAATCCAAGGAAAAAGTCAGTCCGTGTAATTAAAAGTCCTATAACCATGATAAGTTGCAAAAAGTAATTAACGTTCGTGTATGAGGAGTGGAGTTGGAGGATGAGAGAGAGAGAGAGAGAGAGAGAGAGAGAGAGAGAGAGACGTGGAAAGCGTTAAGATAGCGACAATCAGAGTGGCATAGTAAATATGGGAAGGAAAATAAAGTATATGAGAGAGAGAGAGAGAGAGAGAGAGAGAGAGAGAGAGAGAGAGAGAGAGAGAGAGAGACGTGGAAAAGGTTACGATAGCGACAATCAGAGTGGCATAGTAAATGTGGGAAGGAAAATGAAGTGTATGAGAGAGAGAGAGAGAGAGAGAGAGAGAGAGAGAGAGAGAGAGAGAGAGAGAGGAGTGGAAAGGGTTAAGAGAGAGATAATCAGACTGGCATAGTAAATGTGGGAAGGGTAATGAAGTGTATGAGAGAGAGAGAGAGAGAGAGAGAGAGAGAGAGAGAGAGAGAGAGAGAGAGAGAGAGAGAGAGAGAGGAGAGGAGTGGAAAGGGTTAAGAGATAATCAGAGTGGCATAGTAAATGTGGGAAGGAAAATGA